>NC_087400.1:14940711-14945711 GCF_031307605.1 Tribolium castaneum
CAGATCACAGATGATCTCTTGCATAGAAATGAGAAAACGCTCATATAACACACAAAATAAGCTTCATTTTTGCTTAAAAAACTAAGCTTTCCTTTATTACTATTATTATTATTTTTATTTCTATTATTATTATTATTATTTTTATTATTAAAAACTTCTATTAAACAGACAGAAAACGTCGTATTCTGTCACAAATGAGCTAATTATGTATCACTTTAAATAGAGGCAGTTTATCCTGTTAGTTTCTTTGCTTATATAAGAGCAAACTTTAATAAAGCGTAACTAAAGCCACATATTCTGACACAAAAAAAACGAATTACGTTATAGACTTGACGAGAACGGCGTATCTCGGACTCTTATAGGACTCTTATAGAAACAAAAAGTATCAGTTTGGATTAAATCAAATTATTTTTGTTTACTCTTAGTCCGAATTGTTCATCAGTTCAAACAAAAACGGCTTATTTTAGACGTTATTACTACTATTATTATTATTTTTATTACTATTATTAATATTATTATTATTATTATTATTATTATTATTACTACTATAAATATTATTATTATTATTATTATTATTATTATTATTATTATTATTATTATTATTATTATTTTTATTAATATTATTATTATTATTACTATTATTATTAATAAAAACCGATTATAACTTTTGTATAGTAAATGTTTTTATACCAGTTTTAAAATGAGTTATTAATTTTAGACAATTTCTTGCCTAAAAACACAGATCACAAATGATCTCTTGCATAGAAATGAGAAAACGCTCAGATAACACAAAATAAGCTTCATTTTTGCTTAGAAAAACTAAGCTTCAATTTAGAAAGAAATTCATTATAAGTATTATTATTATTATTTATTAATTTTAGACAATTTCTTGCATAAAAACACAGATCACAGATGATCTCTTGCATAGAAATGAGAAAACGCTCATGTAACACACAAAATAAGCTTTATTTTTCCTTATTAAAAGTATTATTATTATTATTACTTTTATTACTATTACTATTATTATTATTATTGTTATTATTATTATTATTATTATTATTATTATTATTATTATTATTATTATTATTATTATTATTATTATTATTATTATTATTATTATTATTATTAATATTATTATTATTATTATTATTATTATTATTATTATTATTATTACTATTAATATTATTAGTATTAAAAACCGATTATAACTTTTGTATAGTAAATGTTTTTATACCAGTTTTAAAATGAGTTATTAATTTTAGACAATTTCTTGCCTAAAAACACAGATCACAAATGATCTCTTGCATAGAAATGAGAAAACGCTCAGATAACACAAAATAAGCTTCATTTTTGCTTAGAAAAACTAAGCTTCAATTTAGAAAGAAATTCATTATAAGTATTATTATTATTATTATTATTACTTTTATTACTATTATTATTATTATTATTATTATTATTATTATTATTAATATTATTATTATTATTATTATTATTATTATTATTATTATTATTATTATTATTATTATTACTACTATTAATATTATTAGTATTAAAAACCGATTTTAATTTTTGTATAGTAAATGTTTTTATACCAGTTTTGAAATGAGTTATTAATTTTAGACAATTTCTTGCCTAAAAACACAGATCACAGATGATCTCTTGCATAGAAATGAGAAAACGCTCATATAACACACAAAATAAGCTTCATTTTTGCTTAAAAAACTAAGCTTTCCTTTATTACTATTATTATTATTTTTATTTCTATTATTATTATTATTATTTTTATTATTAAAAACTTATATTAAACAGACAGAAAACGTCGTATTCTGTCACAAATGAGCTAATTATGTATCACTTTAAATAGAAGCAGTTTATCCTGTTAGTTTCTTTGCTTACATAAGAGCAAACTTTTATAAAGCGTAACTAAAGCCACATATTCTGACACAAAAAAACGAATTACGTTATAGACTTGACGAGAACGGCGTATCTCGGACTCTTATAGGACTCTTATAGAAACAAAAAGTATCAGTTTGGATTAAAACAAATTATTTTTGTTCACTCTTAGTCCGAATTCTTTATCAGTTCAAACAAAAACGGCTTATTTTAGACGTTATTACTACTATTATTATTATTATTATTATTATTATTATTATTATTATTATTATTATTACTACTATAATTATTATTATTATTATTATTATTATTATTACTTTTATTATTATTATTATTATTATTATTATTATTATTATTATTATTATTTTTATTAAAAACCGATTATAACTTTTGTATAGTAAATGTTTTTATACCAGTTTTAAAATGAGTTATTAATTTTAGACAATTTCTTGCCTAAAAACACAGATAACAAATGATCTCTTGCATAGAAATGAGAAAACGCTCAGATAACACAAATTAAGCTTCATTTTTGCTTAGAAAAACTAAGCTTCAATTTAGAAAGAAATTCATTATAAGTATTATTATTATTATTATTACTTTTATTACTATTATTATTATTATTATTATTATTATTATTATTATTATTATTATTATTATTATTATTATTATTATTATTATTATTATTATTATTATTATTATTATTATTATTATTATTATTATTATTATTATTATTAAAAACCGATTATAACTTTTGTATAGTAAATGTTTTTATACCAGTTTTAAAATGAGTTATTAATTTTAGACAATTTCTTGCCTAAAAACACAGATCACAGATGATCTCTTGCATAGAAATGAGAAAACGCTCATATAACACACAAGAACAAGAAAACTTATATCAAACAGACTAAAAACGTCTTATTTTAGCACAAAACAAAAGATTTGCGTTATAGTCTTGACGAGAACTGTTAATTTCAAACGATTCTATGCTTTGAAACCAGTATACTTTTACTAAACAGAGGCAAAACGTCTGATTTCGCCTTTGAAAAACGATTTATGTCACAGTTTGGATTAAAACCAATTATTTTCGTTTATTCATTGTTACAAACAAGAAACCTTACATCAAAGAAACTGAAAACCTCTTATTCAGACACAGAAAATCAAATTACGTTTCAGTTTGGACAGAAACTGCTTATTTTAGACGATCCTTTCTTTTGAACACGAAAACTTACATTAAAAAGATTAAAAACGTCTTATTCTGGCTCAAAACTGCAAATTATGTATTACTTTGGATAAAAGCAGTTTATCCTGATTACTCCTTTGCTTAGAATAGGGCAAACTTGCATAAAACTTAATGAAAACTTTAAATTTCGTCTCAAAGAAATAATTTACGTTATAGTTTTGACCAGAACTGTTAATTTCAAACGATTTTATGCCCCCAAACGAGAAAACTTTCACTAAACAGATGCCAAACGTCTTAGTTCGTTTTATAAAAACTACTTAAGTTACAGTTTAAACAAAAACAAATTATTTTCGTTGTTGTGGCAAAATAATTTATTTCGAATGATTCAATGGAGCGAAACGAGTAAACTTTTATAGGACAGATGCAAAACACCATATTACCACATAAATCGTCATTTTAAAGCAAAGTATTAGCTTTTGCACTTGTTTAATTAAAGTTTGCTAACTTCGAAGAATGTAATCGTCCGAAATATTTTTTTTGTCAAAAATATAACGTAATTTGTTCTTTTGAGCTTGAATATAGAGTTTTCATTACGTTTTATAGTAGTTTACTCTACTCTAAGAATAGAATCAAACAGAGTAATCCGCTTTTGTTAAAACTGATACATAATTTGCTCTTATTTTCGAGAATAAAACGTTTTCAATATGTTTGATAAAATTTTTCTTGTTTATAGCAAGGAATCGTTTAAAATTAGCTGTATTTGCCTAAACTGATACGTAATTCGATATTTGTGCATGGATACGAAATTTTCAGTTACTTTGACGTAAAATTTCTTGTTGCAAAAGGTAATACTTTATATGGTAATATGTGGTTTTGCATCTGCCTCATAAAAGTTCATTCGTTTCCAATCATAAAATCGCTTGAAATTAACAGTGCTGGTCAAAACTATTACGTAAATTATTTCTTTAAGACGAAATTTAAAGTTTTTATTAAGTTTTATACAAGTTTACTCTATTCTAAGTAAAGGAGTAATCAGGATAAATTGCTTTTATCTAGAGTAATATATAATTTGCAGTTTTCAGCCAGAATAAGACGTTTTTAATCTTTTTAATGTAAGTTTTCGTGTTCAAAACAAAGGATCGTCTAAAATAAGCAGTTTTTGTCCAGACTGAAACGTAATTCGAATTTCTGTGCCTGAATAAAGAGTTTTCAGTTTCTTTGATGTAAGGTTTCTTGTTTGTAACAATGAATAAACGAAAATAATTGGTTTTAATCCAAACTGTGACAAAAATCGTTTTTCAAAGGCGAAATCAGACGTTTTGCCTCTGTTTAGTGAAAGTATACTGGTTTCAAAGCATAGAATCGTTTGAAACAGTTCTCGTCAAGACTATAACGCAAATCTTTTGTTTTGTGCTAAAATAAGACGTTTTTAGTCTGTTTGATATAAGTTTTCTTGTTCAAAGCAAAATATTGTCGAAAATCAACCGTTTTTGTCTAAACTGATACAAAATTCGGTGGTTTGTGTCCGAATACAAAGTTTTCAGATTCTTTAATGTTAGGTTTGCTGCTTCAAACAAAGAATCAACGAAAATACTTTGTTTTAATACAAACTGCAATATAAAATGTCATTATAGGACAAAACATGATGTTTGGCATCTGTTTAATAAAAATTTACTCGTTTGGAAGCATAGAATCATTCCAAATAAGCTATTCTCGTCATAACTATAATGTAATTAGTATTTTGTGCCAAAATACTGCGTTTTTGTTAGGATTAATAACAATTTAGTCTATTTTAGCAATGAAACGAATAGGATTAGCTGCCTTTATACAAAGTGATACATAAATTGCTCTTTTATGCCAGATTTATACGTTTTTAGTCTGTTCGATGTAAGTTTTCTTGTTCAAAGCAAAAGATCGTCTAAAATAA
>NC_087400.1:14950711-14980711 GCF_031307605.1 Tribolium castaneum
TTAGTTTAGTTTCAGTTTTTCAAACATCTTATTTTAAAGCAAATTTTTGTTAATTATTATTTATATCCAACTCTATAACTCGCTTATGGTTGGTTCTACAAGAAAAATGCAAATAACTATTTTGTTGCAAATTTTATCAGCTTTATTATTAGTAAAAAAATAAAAATTGATAGGAGTAACTGTTTTCGAGATATAAGCAAGAAACCAAAAAACTCTTACCTTAATTAAGCGTTTGCATATAAGCAAATTTAGTACAATTAGTATTATTATTATTAATGTTATTGTTATTAATATGACGACTAAAGACGACTCTGAAACCTTTAGTGACTTTTATGTCTTCTCCTTTTTCCTCTACTAAAGTGTTAGACCCAATTAATTTAGTTTAATTTAAGTTATTCAAACATTTTATTTTAAAGCAAATTTTTGTTAAAGAATATTTATATCCAACTCTATAACTCGCTTATGGTTGGTCTTACAAAAGAAATGCAATTAACTATTTTGTAGGAAATTTTATCAGCTTTAATTTTTAAAGAAAGATAAAAATTGATAGGAGTAACTGTTTTCGAGATATAAACAAGAAACCAAAAACTGTTACCTTAATTAAGCGCTTGTATATAAGCAAATTTAGTACTATTAGTATTATTATTATTAATGTTATTGTTATTAATATGACGACTAAAAACAACTTTGAAGACTTTGGTGATTTTTATGTCTTCTCCATTTTTCTCTACTAAAGTGTTAGATCCAATTAATTTAGTTTAATTTCGGTTTTTCAAACATTTTATTTTAAAGCAAATTTTTGTTAAAGATTATTTATATCCAACTCTATAACTCGCCTATGGTTTGTCCTACAGAACATTTGCAAATAACTATTTTGTAGGAAATTTTATCCGCTATAATTTTGAAAAAAAGATAAAATTTGATAGGAGTAACGGTTTTCGAAATATAAGCAAAAAACCAAAGTGAAAACTGTTACAGTTACTGAACAAAAATGTAATACAGTTTTCAATGTTTGAGACGAAGTCAAAGATGCAGCATTTAAAAACGACTCTAAAGACTTCAGTGACTTTTATGTCACCTCCTTTTTCCTCTAATAAAGTGTTGGACCCAATAAATTAAGTGTATTTTAAATCACAAGACATTTTCTGTTAAAGCACTTTTTTTTTAAATATTAATTATTTTCAATCATATATCTCGCTTATGGTTAGTCCTACATGAAAAATGCAAATAACTATTTTGTAGGAAATTTTGTCAGCTTTAATTTTGGTGAAGAAATAAAAATTGATAGGAGTAACTGTTTTCGAGATATAAGCAAGAAACCAAACAACTGTTACCTTAATTAAGCGTTTGCATATAAGCAAATTTAGTACTATTAGTATTATTATTATTTTAATGTTATTGTTATTAATATGACGACTAAAGACGACTCTGAAACCTTTAGTGACTTTTATGTTTTCTCCTTTTTCCTCTACTAAAGTGTTAGACCCAATTAATTTAGTTTAATTTCAGTTATTCAAACATTTTATTTTAAAGCAAATTTTTGTTAAAGAATATTTATATCCAACTCTATAACTCGCTTATGGTTGGTCCTACAGGACATTTGCAAATAACTATTTTGTAGGAAATTTTATCAGCTTTAATTTTTAAAGAAAGATAAAAGTTGATAGGAGTAACTGTTTTCGAGATATAAGCAAGAAACCAAAAAACTGTTACCTTAATTAAGCGTTTGCATATAAGCAAATTTAGTACTATTAGTATTATTATTATTAATGTTATTGTTATTAATATGACGACTAAAGACGACTCTGAAACCTTTAGTGACTTTTATGTCTTCTTCTTTTTCCTCTACTAAAGTGTTAGACACAATTTAGTTTAGTTTCAGTTTTTCAAACATCTTATTTTATAGCAAATTTTTGTTAATTATTATTTATATCCAACTCTATAACTCGCTTATGGTTGGTTCTACAAGAAAAATGCAAATAACTATTTTGTTGCAAATTTTATCAGCTTTATTATTAGTAAAAAAATAAAAATTGATAGGAGTAACTGTTTTCGAGATATAAGCAAGAAACCAAAAAACTCTTACCTTAATTAAGCGTTTGCATATAAGCAAATTTAGTACTATTAGTACTATTATTATTAATGTTATTGTTATTAATATGACGACTAAAAACAACTTTGAAGACTTTGGTGATTTTTATGTCTTCTCCTTTTTTCTCTACTAAAGTGTTAGACCCAATTAATTTAGTTTAATTTCGGTTTTTCAAACATTTTATTTTAAAGCAAATTTTTGTTAAAGATTATTTATATCCAACTCTATAACTCGCCTATGGTTCGTCCTACAGGACATTTGCAAATAACTATTTTGTAGGAAATTTTATCCGCTATAATTTTGAAAAAAAGATAAAATTTGATAGGAGTAACGGTTTTCGAAATATAAGCAAAAAACCAAAGTGAAAACTGTTACAGTTACTGAACAAAAATGTAATACAGTTTTCAATGTTTGAGACGAAGTCAAAGATGCAGCATTTAAAAACGACTCTAAAGACTTCAGTGACTTTTATGTCACCTCCTTTTTCCTCTAATAAAGTGTTGGACCCAATAAATTAAGTGTATTTTAAATCACAAGACATTTTCTGTTAAAGCACTTTTTTTTTAAATATTAATTATTTTCAATCATATATCTTGCTTATGGTTAGTCCTACATGAAAAATGCAAATAACTATTTTGTAGGAAATTTTGTCAGCTTTAATTTTAGTAAAGAGATAAAAATTGATAAGAGTAACTGTTTTCGAGATATAAGCAAGAAACCAAACAAGTGTTACCTTAATTAAGCGTTTGCATATAAGCAAATTTAGTACTATTAGTATTATTATTACTAATGTTATTGTTATTAATATGACGACTAAAAACAACTTTGAAGACTTTGGTGATTTTTATGTCTTCTCCTTTTTTCTCTACTAAAGTGTTAGACCCAATTAATTTAGTTTAATTTCGGTTTTTCAAACATTTTATTTTAAAGCAAATTTTTGTTAAAGATTATTTATATCCAACTCTATAACTCGCTTATGGTTGGTCCTACAAAAGAAATGCAAATAACTATTTTGTATGAAATTTTATCAGCTTTAATTTTTAAAGAAAGATAAAAATTGATAGAAGTAACTGTTTTCGAGATATAAGCAAGAAACCAAAAAACTGTTATCTTAATTAAGCGCATGGATTTATATAAGCAAATTTAGTACTATAAGTATTATTATTATTAATGTTATTGTTATTAATATGACGACTAAAGACGACTCTGAAAACTTTAGTAACTTTTATGTCTCCTCCTTTTTCCTCTACTAAAATGCTAGACCCAATTAATTTAGTTTAATTTCAGTTTTTCAAACATTTTATTTTAAAGCAAATTTTTGTTAAAAATTATTTATATCCAACTCTATAACTCGCCTATGGTTCGTCCTACAGGAAATTTGCTAATAACTATTTTGTAGGAAATTTTATCCGCTTTAATTTTGAAAAAAAGATAAAATTTGATAGGAGTAACGGTTTTCGAGATATAAGCAAAAAACCAAAGTGAAGACTGTTACAGTTACTGAACAAAAATGTAATACAGTTTTCAATGTTTGAGACGAAGTCGAAGAGGCAGCATTTAAAAACGACTTTAAAGACTTCAGTGACTTTTATGTCACATCCTTTTTTCTCTAATAAAGTGTTAGACCCAATAAATTAAGTGTACTTTAAATCACAAGACATTTTCTGTTAAAGCACTTTTTTTTTAAATATTAATTATTGTCAATCATATATCTCGCTTATGGTTAGTCCTACATGAAAAATGCAAATAACTATTTTGTAGGAAATTTTGTCAGCTTTAATTTTAGTAAAGAGATAAAAATTGATAAGAGTAACTGTTTTCGAGATATAAGCAAGAAACCAAAAAACTGTTACCTTAATTAAGCGTTTGCATATAAGCAAATTTAGTACTATTAGTATTATTATTATTAATGTTATTGTTATTAATATGACGACTAAAAACAACTTTAAAGACTTTGGTGATTTTTATGTCTTCTCCTTATTTCTCTACTAAAGTGTTAGACCCAATTAATTTAGTTTAATTTCGGTTTTTCAAACATTTTATTTTGAAGCAAATTTTTGTTAAAGATTATTTATATCCAACTCTATAACTCGCTTATGGTTGGTCCTACAAAAGAAACGCGAATAACTATTTTGTAGGAAATTTTATCAGCTTTAATTTTTAAAGAAAGATAAAAATTGATAGGAGTAAGTGTTTTGGAGATATAAGCAAGAAACCAAAAAACTCTTACCTTAATTAAGCGCTTGCATATAAGCAAATTTAGTACTATTAGTATTATTATTATTAATGTTATTGTTATTAATATGACGACTAAAAACAATTTTGAAGACTTTGGTGATTTTTATGTCTTCTCCTTTTTTCCCTACTAAAGTGTTAGACTCAATTAATTTAGTTTAATTTCGGTTTTTCAAACATTTTATTTTAAAGCAAATTTTTGTTAAAGATTATTTATATCCAACTCTATAACTCGCCTATGGTTCGTCCAACAGGAAATTTGTAAATAACTTTTTTGTAGGAAATTTTATCCGCTTTAATTTTGAAAAAAAGATAAAATTTGATAGGAGTAACGGTTTTCGAGATATAAGCAAAAAACCAAAGTGAAAACTGTTACAGTTACTGAACAAAAATGTAATACAGTTTTCAATGTTTGAGACGAAGTCGAAGATGCAGCATTTAAAAACGACTCTAAAGACTTCAGTGACATTTATGTCACCTCCTTTTTCCTCTAATAAAGTGTTGGACCCAATAAATTAAGTGTATTTTAAATCACAAGACATTTTCTGTTAAAGCACTTTTTTTTTAAATATTAATTATTGTCAATCATATATCTCGCTTATGGTTAGTCCTACATGAAAAATGCAAATTACTATTTTGTAGGAAATTTTGTCAGCTTTAATGTTAGCAAAGAGATAAAAATTGATAGGAGTAACTGTTTTCGAGATATAAGCAAGAAACCAAAAAACTGTTACCTTAATTAAGCGTTTGCATATAAGCAAATTTAGTACTATTAGTATTATTATTATTAATGTTATTGTTATTAATATGACGACTAACGACGACTCTGAAACCTTTAGTGACTTTTATGTCTTCTCCTTTTTCCTCTACTAAAGTGTTAGACCCAATTAATTTAGTTTAATTTCAGTTATTCAAACATTTTATTTTAAAGCAAATTTTTGTTAAAGAATATTTATATCCAACTCTATAACTCGCTTATGGTTGGTCTTACAAAAGAAATGCGAATAACTATTTTGTAGGAAATTTTATCAGCTTTAATTTTTAAAGAAAGATAAAAATTGATAGGAGTAACTGATTTCGAGATATAAGCAAGAAACCAAAAACTGTTACCTTAATTAAGCGCTTGTATATAAGCAAATTTAGTACTATTAGTATTATTATTATTAATGTTATTGTTATTAATATGACGACTAAAAACAACTTTGAAGACTTTGGTGATTTTTATGTCTTCTCCTTTTTTCTCTACTAAAGTGTTAGACCCAATTAATTTAGTTTAATTTCGGTTTTTCAAACATTTTATTTTAAAGCAAATTTTTGTTAAAGATTATTTATATCCAACTCTATAACTCGCCTATGGTTCGTCCTACAGGACATTTGCAAATAACTATTTTGTAGGAAATTTCATCCGCTTTAATTTTAAGAAAAAGATAAAATTTGACAGGAGTAACGGTTTTCGAAATATAAGCAAAAAACCAAAGTGAAAACTGTTACAGTTACTGAACAAAAATGTAATACAGTTTTCAATGTTTGAGACGAAGTCGAAGATGCAGCATTTAAAAACGACTCTAAAGACTTCAGTGACATTTATGTCACCTCCTTTTTCCTCTAATAAAGTGTTGGACCCAATAAATTAAGTGTATTTTAAATCACAAGACATTTTCTGTTAAAGCACTTTTTTTTTAAATATTAATTATTTTCAATTATATATCTCGCTTATGGTTAGTCCTACATGAAAAATGCAAAAAACTATTTTGTAGGAAATTTTGTCAGCTTTAATTTTGGTAAAGAGATAAAAATTGATAAGAGTAACTGTTTTCGAGATATAAGCAAGAAACCAAACAACTGTTACCTTAATTAAGCGTTTGCATATAAGCAAATTTAGTACTATTAGTATTATTATTATTAATGTTATTGTTATTAATATGACGACTAAAAACAACTTTGAAGACTTTGGTGATTTTTGTCTTCTCCTTTTTTCTCTACTAAAGTGTTAGACCCAATTAATTTAGTTTAATTTCGGTTTTTCAAACATTTTATTTTAAAGCAAATTTTTGTTAAAGATTATTTATATCCAACTCTATAACTCGCTTATGGTTGGTCCTACAAAAGAAATGCAAATAACTATTTTGTATGAAATTTTATCAGCTTTAATTTTTAAAGAAAGATAAAAATTGATAGGAGTAACTGTTTTCGAGATATAAGCAAGAAACCAAAAAACTGTTACCTTAATTAAGCGCATGCATATAAGCAAATTTAGTACTATAAGTATTATTATTATTAATGTTATTGTTATTAATATGACGACTAAAGACGACTCTGAAAACTTTTGTGACTTTTATGTCTCCTCCTTTTTCCTCTACTAAAATGCTAGACCCAATTAATTTAGTTTAATTTCAGTTTTTCAAACATTTTATTTTAAAGCAAATTTTTGTTAAAAATTATTTATATCCAACTCTATAACTCGCCTATGGTTCGTCCTACAGGAAATTTGCAAATAACTATTTTGTAGGAAATTTTATTCGCTTTAATTTTGAAAAAAAGATAAAATTTGATAGGAGTTACGGTTTTCGAGATATAAGCAAAAAACCAAAGTGAAAACTGTTACAGTTACTGAACAAAAATGTAATACAGTTTTCAATGTTTGAGACGAAGTCGAAGATGCAGCATTTAAAAACGACTCTAAAGACTTCAGTGACTTTTATGTCACCTCCTTTTTCCTCTAATAAAGTGTTGGACCCAATAAATTAAGTGTATTTTAAATCACAAGACATTTTCTGTTAAAGCACTTTTTTTTTAAATATTAATTATTTTCAATCATATATCTCGCTTATGGTTAGTTCTACATGAAAAATGCAAATAACTATTTTGTAGGAAATTTTGTCAGCTTTAATTTTAGTAAAGAGATAAAAATTGATAGGAGTAACTGTTTTCGAGATATAAGCAAAAAACCAAAAAACTGTTACCTTAATTAAGCGCATGCATATAAGCAAATTTAGTACTATTAGTATTATTATTATTAATGTTATTGTTATTAATATGACGACTAAAGACGACTCTGAAACCTTTAGTGACTTTTATGTCTTCTCCTTTTTCCTCTACTAAAGTGTTAGACCCAATTAATTTAGTTTAATTTCAGTTATTCAAACATTTTATTTTAAAGCAAATTTTTGTTAAAGAATATTTATATCCAACTCTATAACTCGCTTATGGTTGGTCCTACAAAAGAAATGCGAATAACTATTTTGTAGGAAATTTTGTCAGCTTTAATTTTAGTAAAGAGATAAAAATTGATAGGAGTAACTGTTTTCGAGATATAAGCAAGAAACCAAAAACTGTTACCTTAATTAAGCGCTTGTATATAAGCAAATTTAGTACTATTAGTATTATTATTATTAATGTTATTGTTATTAATATGACGACTAAAAACAACTTTGAAGACTTTGGTGATTTTTATGTCTTCTCCTTTTTTCTCTACTAAAGTGTTAGACCCAATTAATTTAGTTTAATTTCGGTTTTTCAAACATTTTATTTTAAAGCAAATTTTTGTTAAAGATTATTTATATCCAACTCTATAACTCGCCTATGGTTCGTCCTACAGGACATTTGCAAATAACTATTTTGTAGGAAATTTTATCCGCTTTAATTTTGAAAAAAAGATAAAATTTGATAGGAGTAACGGTTTTCGAAATATAAGCAAAAAACCAAAGTGAAAACTGTTACAGTTACTGAACAAAAATGTAATACAGTTTTCAATGTTTGAGACGAAGTCGAAGATGCAGCATTTAAAAACGACTCTAAAGACTTCAGTGACTTTTATGTCACATCCTTTTTCCTCTAATAAAGTGTTGGACCCAATAAATTAAGTGTATTTTAAATCACAAGACATTTTCTGTTAAAGCACTTTTTTTTTAAATATTAATTATTTTCAATCATATATCTCGCTTATGGTTAGTCCTACATGAAAAATGCAAATAACTATTTTGTAGGAAATTTTGTCAGCTTTAATTTTAGTAAAGAGATAAAAATTGATAAGAGTAACTGTTTTCGAGATATAAGCAAGAAACCAAAAAACTGTTACCTTAATTAAGCGCATGCATATAAGCAAATTTAGTACTATAAGTATTATTATTAATGTTATTGTTATTAATATGACGACTAAAGACGACTCTGAAAACTTTAGTGACTTTTATGTCTCCTCCTTTTTCCTCTACTAAAATGCTAGACCCAATTAATTTAGTTTAATTTCAGTTTTTCAAACATTTTATTTTAAAGCAAATTTTTGTTAAAGAATATTTATATCCAACTCTATAACTCGCTTATGGTTGGTCTTACAAAAAAAATGCGAATAACTATTTTGTAGGAGATTTTATCAGCTTTAATTTTTAAAGAAAGATAAAAATTGATAGGAGTAACTGTTTTCGAGATATAAGCAAGAAACCAAAAACTGTTACCTTAATTAAGCGCTTGTATATAAGCAAATTTAGTACTATTAGTATTATTATTATTAATGTTATTGTTATTAATATGACGACTAAAAACAACTTTGAAGACTTTGGTGATTTTTATGTCTTCTCCTTTTTTCTCTACTAAAGTGTTAGACCCAATTAATTTAGTTTAATTTCGGTTATTCAAACATTTTATTTTAAAGCAAATTTTTGTTAAAGAATATTTATATCCAACTCTATAACTCGTTTATGGTTGGTCCTACAAAAGAAATGCGAATAACTATTTTGTAGGAAATTTTATCAGCTTTAATTTTTAAGGAAAGATAAAAACTGATAGGAGTAACTGTTTTCGAGATATAAGCAAGAAACCAAAAACTGTTACCTTAATTAAGCGCTTGTATATAAGCAAATTTAGTACTATTAGTATTATTATTATTAATGTTATTGTTATTAATATGACGACTAAAAACAACTTTGAAGACTTTGGTGATTTTTATGTCTTCTCCTATTTTCTCTACTAAAGTGTTAGACCCAATTAATTTAGTTTAATTTCGGTTTTTCAAACATTTTATTTTAAAGCAAATTTTTGTTAAAGATTATTTATATCCAACTCTATAACTCGCCTATGGTTCGTCCTACAGGACATTTGCAAATAACTATTTTGTAGGAAATTTTATCCGCTTTAATTTTGAAAAAAAGATAAAATTTGATAGGAGTAACGGTTTTCGAAATATAAGCAAAAAACCAAAGTGAAAACTGTTACAGTTACTGAACAAAAATGTAATACAGTTTTCAATGTTTGAGACGAAGTCGAAGATGCAGCATTTAAAAACGATTCTAAAGACTTCAGTGACTTTTATGTCACATCCTTTTTCCTCTAATAAAGTGTTGGACCCAATTAATTAAGTGTATTTTAAATCACAAGACATTTTCTGTTAAAGCACTTTTTTTTTAAATATTAATTATTTTCAATCATATATCTCGCTTATGGTTAGTCCTACATGAAAAATGCAAATAACTATTTTGTAGGAAATTTTGTCAGCTTTAATTTTAGTAAAGAGATAAAAATTGATAAGAGTAACTGTTTTCGAGATATAAGCAAGAAACCAAAAAACTGTTACCTTAATTAAGCGCATGCATATAAGCAAATTTAGTACTATAAGTATTATTATTATTAATGTTATTGTTATTAATATGAGGACTAAAGACGACTCTGAAAACTTTAGTGACTTTTATGTCTCCTCCTTTTTCCTCTACTAAAATGCTAGACCCAATTAATTTAGTTTAATTTCAGTTTTTCAAACATTTTATTTTAAAGCAAATTTTTGTTAAAGAATATTTATATCCAACTCTATAACTCGCTTATGGTTGGTCTTACAAAAAAAATGCGAATAACTATTTTGTAGGAAATTTTATCAGCTTTAATTTTTAAAGAAAGATAAAAATTGATAGGAGTAACTGTTTTCGAGATATAAGCAAGAAACCAAAAACTGTTACCTTAATTAAGCGCTTGTATATAAGCAAATTTAGTACTATTAGTATTATTATTATTAATGTTATTGTTATTAATATGACGACTAAAAACAACTTTGAAGACTTTGGTGATTTTTATGTCTTCTCCTTTTTTCTCTACTAAAGTGTTAGACCCAATTAATTTAGTTTAATTTCGGTTATTCAAACATTTTATTTTAAAGCAAATTTTTGTTAAAGAATATTTATATCCAACTCTATAACTCGTTTATGGTTGGTCCCACAAAAGAAATGCGAATAACTATTTTGTAGGAAATTTTATCAGCTTTAATTTTTAAGGAAAGATAAAAACTGATAGGAGTAACTGTTTTCGAGATATAAGCAAGAAACCAAAAACTGTTACCTTAATTAAGCGCTTGTATATAAGCAAATTTAGTACTATTAGTATTATTATTATTAATGTTATTGTTATTAATATGACGACTAAAAACAACTTTGAAGACTTTGGTGATTTTTATGTCTTCTCCTATTTTCTCTACTAAAGTGTTAGACCCAATTAATTTAGTTTAATTTCGGTTTTTCAAACATTTTATTTTAAAGCAAATTTTTGTTAAAGATTATTTATATCCAACTCTATAACTCGCCTATGGTTCGTCCTACAGGACATTTGCAAATAACTATTTTGTAGGAAATTTTATCCGCTTTAATTTTGAAAAAAAGATAAAATTTGATAGGAGTAACGGTTTTCGAAATATAAGCAAAAAACCAAAGTGAAAACTGTTACAGTTACTGAACAAAAATGTAATACAGTTTTCAATGTTTGAGACGAAGTCGAAGATGCAGCATTTAAAAACGACTCTAAAGACTTCAGTGACTTTTATGTCACCTCCTTTTTCCTCTAATAAAGTGTTGGACTCAATAAATTAAGTGTATTTTAAATCACAAGACATTTTCTGTTAAAGCACTTTTTTTTTAAATATTAATTATTTTCAATCATATATCTCGCTTATGGTTAGTCCTACATGAAAAATGCAAATAACTATTTTGTAGGAAATTTTGTCAGCTTTAATTTTAGTAAAGAGATAAAAATTGATAAGAGTAACTGTTTTCGAGATATAAGCAAGAAACCAAACAACTGTTACCTTAATTAAGCGTTTGCATATAAGCAAATTTAGTACTATTAGTATTATTATTATTAATGTTATTGTTATTAATATGACGACTAAAAACAACTTTGAAGACTTTGGTGATTTTTATGTCTTCTCCTTTTTTCTCTACTAAAGTGTTAGACCCAATTAATTTAGTTTAATTTCGGTTTTTTAAACATTTTATTTTAAAGCAAATTTTTGTTGAATATTATTAATATCCAACTCTATAACTCGCTTATGGTTGATCCTACAAGAAAAATGCAAATAACTATTTTGTTGCAAATTTTATCAGCTTTATTATTAGTAAAAAGATAAAAATTGATAGGAGTAACTGTATTCGAGATATAAGCAAGAAACCAAAAAACTCTTACCTTAATTAAGCGCTTGCATATAAGCAAATTTAGTACTATTAGTATTATTATTATTAATGTTATTGTGATTAATATGACGACTAAAAACAACTTTGAAGACTTTGGTGATTTTTATGTCTTCTCCTTTTTTCTCTACTAAAGTGTTAGACCCAATTAATTTAGTTTAATTTCGGTTTTTCAAACATTTTATTTTAAAGCAAATTTTTGTTAAAGATTATTTATATCCAACTCTATAACTCGCCTATGGTTCGTCCTACAGGAAATTTGCAAATAACTATTTTGTAGGAAATTTTATTCGCTTTAATTTTAAAAAAAAGATAAAATTTGATAGGAGTAACGGTTTTCGAGATATAAGCAAAAAACCAAAGTGAAAACTGTTACAGTTACTGAACAAAAATGTAATACAGTTTTCAATGTTTAAGACGAAGTCGAAGATGCAGCATTTAAAAACGACTCTAAAGACTTCAGTGACTTTTATGTCACCTCCTTTTTCCTCTAATAAAGTGTTGGACCCAATAAATTAAGTGTATTTTAAATCACAAGACATTTTCTGTTAAAGCACTTTTTTTTTAAATATTAATTATTGTCAATCATATATCTCGCTTATGGTTAGTCCTACATAAAAAATGCAAATAACTACTTTGTAGGAAATTTTGTCGGCTTTATTTTTAGTAAAGAGATAAAAATTGATAGGAGTAACTGTTTTCGAGATATAAGCAAGAAACCAAAAATCTGTTACCTTAATTAAGCGTTTGCATATAAGCAAATTTAGTACTATTAGTATTATTATTATTATTAATGTTATTGTTTTTAATATGACGACTAAAGACGACTCTGAGACCTTTAGTGACTTTTATGTCTTCTCCTTTTTCCTCTACTAAAGTGTTAGACCCAATTAATTTAGTTTAATTTCAGTTATTCAAACATTTTATTTTAAAGCAAATTTTTGTTAAAGAATATTTATATCCAACTCTATAACTCGCTTATGGTTGGTCTTACAAAAAAAATGCGAATAACTATTTTGTAGGAAATTTTATCAGCTTTAATTTTTAAAGAAAGATAAAAATTGATAGGAGTAACTGTTTTCGAGATATAAGCAAGAAACCAAAAACTGTTACCTTAATTAAGCGCCTGTATATAAGCAAATTTAGTACTATTAGTATTATTATTATTAATGTTATTGTTATTAATATGACGACTAAAAACAACTTTGGAGACTTTGGTGATTTTTATGTCTTCTCCTTTTTTCTCTACTAAAGTGTTAGACCCAATTAATTTAGTTTAATTTCGGTTTTTCAAACATTTTATTTTAAAGCAAATTTTTGTTAAAGATTATTTATATCCAACTCTATAACTCGCCTATGGTTCGTCCTACAGGAAATTTGCAAATAACTATTTTGTAGGAAATTTTATTCGCTTTAATTTTGAAAAAAAGATAAAATTTGATAGGAGTAACGGTTTTCGAGATATAAGCAAAAAACCAAGTGAAAACTGTTACAGTTACTGAACAAAAATGTAATACAGTTTTCAATGTTTAAGACGAAGTCGAAGATGCAGCATTTAAAAACGACTCTAAAGACTTCAGTGACTTTTATGTCACCTCCTTTTTCCTCTAATAAAGTGTTGGACCCAATAAATTAAGTGTATTTTAAATCACAAGACATTTTCTGTTAAAGCACTTTTTTTTTAAATATTAATTATTGTCAATCATATATCTCGCTTATGGTTAGTCCTACATAAAAAATGCAAATAACTATTTTGTAGGAAATTTTGTCGGCTTTATTTTTAGTAAAGAGATAAAAATTGATAGGAGTAACTGTTTTCGAGATATAAGCAAGAAACCAAAAAACTGTTACCTTAATTAAGCGTTTGCATATAAGCAAATTTAGTACTATTAGTATTATTATTATTATTAATGTTATTGTTTTTAATATGACGACTAAAGACGACTCTGAGACCTTTAGTGACTTTTATGTCTTCTCCTTTTTCCTCTACTAAAGTGTTAGACCCAATTAATTTAGTTTAATTTCAGTTATTCAAACATTTTATTTTAAAGCAAATTTTTGTTAAAGAATATTTATATCCAACTCTATAACTCGCTTATGGTTGGTCTTACAAAAAAAATGCGAATAACTATTTTGTAGGAAATTTTATCAGCTTTAATTTTTAAAGAAAGATAAAAATTGATAGGAGTAACTGTTTTCGAGATATAAGCAAGAAACCAAAAACTGTTACCTTAATTAAGCGCTTGTATATAAGCAAATTTAGTACTATTAGTATTATTATTATTAATGTTATTGTTATTAATATGACGACTAAAAACAACTTTGAAGACTTTGGTGATTTTTATGTCTTCTCCTTTTTTCTCTACTAAAGTGTTAGACCCAATAAATTTAGTTTAATTTCGGTTATTCCAACATTTTATTTTAAAGCAAATTTTTGTTAAAGAATATTTATATCCAACTCTATAACTCGCTTATGGTAGGTCCTACAAAAGAAATGCGAATAACTATTTTGTAGGAAATTTTATCAGCTTTAATTTTTAAAGAAAGATAAAAATTGATAGGAGTAACTGTTTTCGAGATATAAGCAAGAAACCAAAAACTGTTACCTTAATTAAGCGCTTGTATATAAGCAAATTTAGTACTATTAGTATTATTATTATTAATGTTATTGTTATTAATATGACGACTAAAATCAACTTTGAAGACTTTGGTGATTTTTATGTCTTCTCCTTTTTTCTCTACTAAAGTGTTAGACCCAATTAATTTAGTTTAATTTCGGTTTTTTAAACATTTTATTTTAACGCAAATTTTTGTTAAAAATTATTTATATCCAACTCTATAACTCGCTTATGGTTGGTCCTACAAAAGAAATGCAAATAACTATTTTGTATGAAATTTTATCAGCTTTAATTTTTAAAGAAAGATAAAAATTGATAGGAGTAACTGTTTTCGAGATATAAGCAAGAAACCAAAAAACTGTTACCTTAATTAAGCGCATGCATATAAGCAAATTTAGTACTATAAGTATTATTATTATTAATGTTATTGTTATTAATATGACGACTAAAGACGACTCTGAAAACTTTAGTGATTTTTATGTCTCCTCCTTTTTCCTCTACTAAAATGCTAGACCCAATTAATTTAGTTTAATTTCAGTTTTTCAAACATTTTATTTTAAAGCAAATTTTTGTTAAAAATTATTTATATCCAACTCTATAACTCGCTTATGGTTGCTCTTACAAAAAAAATGCGAATAACTATTTTGTAGGAAATTTTATCAGCTTTAATTTTTAAAGAAAGATAAAAATTGATAGGAGTAACTGTTTTCGAGATATAAGCAAGAAACCAAAAACTGTTACCTTAATTAAGCGCTTGTATATAAGCAAATTTAGTACTATTAGTATTATTATTATTAATGTTATTGTTATTAATATGACGACTAAAAACAACTTTGAAGACTTTGGTGATTTTTATGTCTTCTCCTTTTTTCTCTACTAAAGTGTTAGACCCAATTAATTTAGTTTAATTTCGGTTTTTCAAACATTTTATTTTAAAGCAAATTTTTGTTAAAGATTATTTATATCCAACTCTATAACTCGCTTATGGTTGGTCCTACAAAAGAAATGCAAATAACTATTTTGTATGAGATTTTATCAGCTTTAATTTTTAAAGAAAGATAAAAATTGATAGGAGTAACTGTTTTCGAGATATAAGCAAGAAACCAAAAAACTGTTACCTTAATTAAGCGCATGCATATAAGCAAATTTAGTACTATAAGTATTATTATTATTAATGTTATTGTTATTAATATGACGACTAAAGACGACTCTGAAAACTTTAGTGATTTTTATGTCTTCTCCTTTTTCCTCTACTAAAATGCTAGACCCAATTAATTTAGTTTAATTTCAGTTTTTCAAACATTTTATTTCAAAGCAAATTTTTGTTAAAAATTATTTATATCCAACTCTATAACTCGCTTATGGTTGGTCTTACAAAAGAAATGCAAATAACTATTTTGTAGGAAATTTTGTCAGCTTTAATTTTAGTAAAGAGATAAAAATTGATAAGAGTAACTGTTTTCGAGATATAAGCAAGAAACCAAAAAACTGTTACCTTAATTAAGCGCATGCATATAAGCAAATTTAGTACTATAAGTATTATTATTATTAATGTTATTGTTATTAATATGACGACTAAAGACGACTCTGAAAACTTTAGTGACTTTTATGTCTCCTCCTTTTTCCTCTACTAAAATGCTAGACCCAATTAATTTAGTTTAATTTCAGTTTTTCAAACATTTTATTTTAAAGCAAATTTTTGTTAAAGAATATTTATATCCAACTCTATAACGCGCTTATGGTTGGTCTTACAAAAAAAATGCGAATAACTATTTTGTAGGAAATTTTATCAGCTTTAATTTTTAAAGAAAGATAAAAATTGATAGGAGTAACTGTTTTCGAGATATAAGCAAGAAACCAAAAACTGTTACCTTAATTAAGCGCTTGTATATAAGCAAATTTAGTACTATTAGTATTATTATTATTAATGTTATTGTTATTAATATGACGACTAAAAACAACTTTGAAGACTTTGGTGATTTTTATGTCTTCTCCTTTTTTCTCTACTAAAGTGTTAGACCCAATAAATTTAGTTTAATTTCGGTTATTCCAACATTTTATTTTAAAGCAAATTTTTGTTAAAGAATATTTATATCCAACTCTATAACTCGCTTATGGTAGGTCCTACAAAAGAAATGCGAATAACTATTTTGTAGGAAATTTTATCAGCTTTAATTTTTAAAGAAAGATAAAAATTGATAGGAGTAACTGTTTTCGAGATATAAGCAAGAAACCAAAAACTGTTACCTTAATTAAGCGCTTGTGTATAAGCAAATTTAGTACTATTAGTATTATTATTATTAATGTTATTGTTATTAATATGACGACTAAAAACAACTTTGAAGACTTTGGTGATTTTTATGTCTTCTCCTTTTTTCTCTACTAAAGTGTTAGACCCAATTAATTTAGTTTAATTTCGGTTTTTCAAACATTTTATTTTAAAGCAAATTTTTGTTAAAGATTATTTATATCCAACTCTATAACTCGCTTATGGTTGGTCCTACAAAAGAAATGCAAATAACTATTTTGTATGAAATTTTATCAGCTTTAATTTTTAAAGAAAGATAAAAATTGATAGGAGTAACTGTTTTCGAGATATAAGCAAGAAACCAAAAAACTGTTACCTTAATTAAGCGCATGCATATAAGCAAAATTAGTACTATAAGTATTATTATTATTAATGTTATTGTTATTAATATGACGACTAAAGACGACTCTGAAAACTTTAGTGATTTTTATGTCTCCTCCTTTTTCCTCTACTAAAATGCTAGACCCAATTAATTTAGTTTAATTTCAGTTTTTCAAACATTTTATTTTAAAGCAAATTTTTGTTAAAAATTATTTATATCCAACTCTATAACTCGCCTATGGTTTGTCCTACAGGAAATTTGCAAATAACTATTTTGTAGGAAATTTTATCCGCTTTAATTTTGAAAAAAAGATAAAATTTGATAGGAGTAACGGTTTTCGAGATATAAGCAAAAAACCAAAGTGAAAACTGTTACAGTTACTGAACAAAAATGTAATACAGTTTTCAATGTTTGAGACGAAGTCGAAGATGCAGCATTTAAAAACGACTCTAAAGACTTCAGTGACTTTTATGTCACCTCCTTTTTCCTCTAATAAAGTGTTAGACCCAATAACTTAAGTGTATTTTAAATCACAAGACATTTTCTGTTAAAGCACTTTTTTTTTAAATATTAATTATTGTCAATCATATATCTCGCTTATGGTTAGTCCTACATGAAAAATGCAAATAACTATTTTGTAGGAAATTTTGTCAGCTTTAATTTTAGTAAAGAGATAAAAATTGATAGGGGTAACTGTTTTCGAGATATAAGCAAGAAACCAAAAAACTGTTACCTTAATTAAGCGCATGCATATAAGCAAATTTAGTACTATAAGCATTATTATTATTAATGTTATTGTTATTAATAAGACGACTAAAGACGACTCTGAAAACTTTAGTGACTTTTATGTCTCCTCCTTTTTCCTCTACTAAAATGCTAGACCCAATTAATTTAGTTTAATTTCAGTTTTTCAAACATTTTATTTTAAAGCAAATTTTTGTTGAATATTATTAATATCCAACTCAATAACTCGCTTATGGTTGATCCTACAAGAAAAATGCAAATAACTATTTTGTTGCAAATTTTATCAGCTTTATTATTAGTAAAAAGATAAAAATTGATAGGAGTAACTGTTTTCGAGATATAAGCAAGAAACCAAAAAACTCTTACCTTAATTAAGCGCTTGCATATAAGCAAATTTAGTACTATTAGTATTATTATTATTAATGTTATTGTTATTAATATGACGACTAAAAACAACTTTGAAGACTTTGGTGATTTTTATGTCTTCTCCTTTTTTCTCTACTAAAGTGTTAGACCCAATTAATTTAGTTTAATTTCGGTTTTTCAAACATTTTATTTTAAAGCAAATTTTTGTTAAAGATTATTTATATCCAACTCTATAACTCGCCTATGGTTCGTCCTACAGGACATTTGCAAATAACTATTTTGTAGGAAATTTTATCCGCTTTAATTTTGAAAAAAAGATAAAATTTGATAGGAGTAACGGTTTTCGAGATATAAGTAAAAAACCAAAGTGAAAACTGTTACAGTTACTGAACAAAAATGTAATACAGTTTTCAATGTTTGAGACGAAGTCGAAGATGCAGCATTTAAAAACGACTCTAAAGACTTCAGTGACTTTTATGTCACCTCCTTTTTCCTCTAATAAAGTGTTGGACCCAATAAATTAAGTGTATTTTAAATCACAAGACATTTTCTGTTAAAGCACTTTTTTTTTAAATATTAATTATTTTCAATCATATATCTCGCTTATGGTTAGTCCTACATGAAAAATGCAAATAACTATTTTGTAGGAAATTTTGTCAGCTTTAATTTTAGTGAAAAGATAAAAATTGATAAGAGTAACTGTTTTCGAGATAGAAGCAAGAAACCAAACAACTGTTACCTTAATTAAGCGTTTGCATATAAGCAAATTTAGTTCTATTAGTATTATTATTATTAATGTTATTGTTATTAATATGACGACTAAAAACAACTTTGAAGACTTTGGTGATTTTTATGTTTTCTCCTTTTTTCTCTACTAAAGTGTTAGACCCAATTAATTTAGTTTAATTTCGGTTTTTCAAACAATTTATTTTAAAGCAAATTTTTGTTAAAGATTATTTATATCCAACTTTATAACTCGCTTATGGTTGGTCCTACAAAAGAAATGCAAATAACTATTTTGTATGAAATTTTATCAGCTTTAATTTTTAAAGAAAGATAAAAATTGATAGGAGTAACTGTTTTCGAGATATAAGCAAGAAACCAAAAAACTGTTACCTTAATTAAGCGCATGCATATAAGCAAATTTAGTATCATAAGTATTATTATTATTAATGTTATTGTTATTAATATGACGACTAAAAACAACTTTGAAGACTTTGGTGATTTTTATGTCTCCTCCTTTTTCCTCTACTAAAATGCTAGACCCAATTAATTTAGTTTAATTTCAGTTTTTCAAACATTTTATTTTAAAGCAAATTTTTGTTGAATATTATTAATATCCAACTCAATAACTCGCTTATGGTTGATCCTACAAGAAAAATGCAAATAACTATTTTGTTGCAAATTTTATCAGCTTTATTATTAGTAAAAAGATAAAAATTGATAGGAGTAACTTTTTTCGAGATATAAGCAAGAAACCATAAAACTCTTACCTTAATTAAGCGCTTGCATACAAGCAAATTTAGTACTATTAGTATTATTATTATTAATGTTATTGTTATTAATATGACGACTAAAAACAACTTTGAAGATTTTGGTGATTTTTATGTCTTCTCCTTTTTTCTCTACTAAAGTGTTAGACCCAATTAATTTAGTTTAATTTTGGTTTTTCAAACATTTTATTTTAAAGCAAATTTTTGTTAAAGATTATTTATATCCAACTCTATAACTCGCCTATGGTTTGTCCTACAGGACATTTGCAAATAACTATTTTGTAGGAAATTTTATCCGCTTTAATTTTGAAAAAAAGATAAAATTTGATAGGAGTAACGGTTTTCGAAATATAAGCAAAAAACCAAAGTGAAAACTGTTACAGTTACTGAACAAAAATGTAATACAGTTTTCAATGTTTGAGACGAAGTCGAAGATGCAGCATTTAAAAACGACTCTAAAGACTTCAGTGACTTTTATGTCACCTCCTTTTTCCTCTAATAAAGTGTTGGACCCAATAAATTAAGTGTATTTTAAATCACAAGACATTTTCTGTTAAAGCACTTTTTTTTTAAATATTAATTATTGTCAATCATATATCTCGCTTATGGTTAGTCCTACATGAAAAATGCAAATAACTATTTTGTAGGAAATTTTGTCAGCTTTAATTTTAGTAAAGAGATAAAAATTGATAGGAGTAACTGTTTTCGAAATATAAGCAAGAAACCAAAAAACTGTTACCTTAATTAAGCGTTTGCATATAGGCAAATTTAGTACTATTAGTATTATTATTATTATTAATGTTATTGTTTTTAATATGACGACTAAAGACGACTCTGAGACCTTTAGTGACTTTTATGTCTTCTCCTTTTTCCTCTACTAAAGTGTTAGACCCAATTAATTTAGTTTAATTTCAGTTATTCAAACATTTTATTTTAAAGCAAATTTTTGTTAAAGAATATTTATATCCAACTCTATAACTCGCTTATGGTTGGTCTTACAAAAAAAATGCGAATAACTATTTTGTAGGAAATTTTATCAGCTTTAATTTTTAAAGAAAGATAAAAATTGATAGGAGTAACTGTTTTCGAGATATAAGCAAGAAACCAAAAACTGTTACCTTAATTAAGCGCTTGTATATAAGCAAATTTAGTACTATTAGTATTATTATTATTAATGTTATTGTTATTAATATGACGACTAAAAACAACTTTGAAGACTTTGGTGATTTTTATGTCTTCTCCTTTTTTCTCTACTAAAGTGTTAGACCCAATTAATTTAGTTTAATTTCGGTTTTACAAACATTTTATTTTAAAGCATATTTTTGTTAAAGATTATTTATATCCAACTCTATAACTCGCCTATGGTTCGTCCTACAAGACATTTGCAAATAACTATTTTGTAGGAAATTTTAGCCGCTTTAATTTTGAAAAAAAGATAAAATTTGATAGGAGTAACGGTTTTCGAAATATAAGCAAAAAACCAAAGTGAAAACTGTTACAGTTACTGAACAAAAATGTAATACAGTTTTCAATGTATGAGACGAAGTCGAAGATGCAGCATTTAAAAACGACTCTAAAGATTTCAGTGACTTTTATGTCACCTCCTTTTTCCTCTAATAAAGTGTTGGACCCAATAAATTAAGTGTATTTTAAATTGTCCTACATGGAAAATGCAAATAACTATTTTGTAGGAAATTTTGTCAGCTTTAATTTTAGTAAAGAGATAAAAATTGATAAGAGTAACTGTTTTCGAGATATAAGCAAGAAACCAAAAAACTGTTACCTTAATTAAGCGCATGCATATAAGCAAATTTAGTACCATAAGTATTATTATTATTAATGTTATTGTTATTAATATGACGACTAAAGACGACTCTGAAAACTTTAGTGACTTTTATGTCTCCTCCTTTTTCCTCTACTAAAATGCTAGACCCAATTAATTTAGTTTAATTTCAGTTTTTCAAACATTTTATTTTAAAGCAAATTTTTGTTGAATATTATTAATATCCAACTCTATAACTCGCTTATGGTTGATCCTACAAGAAAAATGCAAATAACTATTTTGTTGCAAATTTTATCAGCTTTATTATTAGTAAAAAGATAAAAATTGATAGGAGTAACTGTTTTCGAGATATAAGCAAGAAACCAAAAAACTCTTACCTTAATTAAGCGCTTGCATATAAGCAAATTTAGTACCATTAGTATTATTATTATTAATGTTATTGTTATTAATATGACGACTAAAAACAACTTTGAAGACTTTGGTGATTTTTATGTCTTCTCCTTTTTTCTCTACTAAAGTGTTAGACCCAATTAATTTAGTTTAATTTCGGTTTTTCAAACATTTTATTTTAAAGCAAATTTTTGTTAAAGATTATTTATATCCAACTCTATAACTCGCCTATGGTTCGTCCTACAGGACATTTGCAAATAACTATTTTGTAGGAAATTTTATCCGCTTTAATTTTGAAAAAAAGATAAAATTTGATAGGAGTAACGGTTTTCGAAATATAAGCAAAAAACCAAAGTGAAAACTGTTACAGTTACTGAACAAAAATGTAATACAGTTTTCAATGTTTGAGACGAAGTCGAAGATGCAGCATTTAAAAACGACTCTAAAGACTTCAGTGACTTTTATGTCACCTCCTTTTTCCTCTAATAAAGTGTTGGACCCAATAAATTAAGTGTATTTTAAATCACAAGACATTTTCTGTTAAAGCACTTTTTTTTTAAATATTAATTATTTTCAATCATATATCTCGCTTATGGTTAGTCCTACATGAAAAATGCAAATAACTATTTTGTAGGAAATTTTGTCAGCTTTAATTTTAGTAAAGAGATAAAAATTGATAAGAGTAACTGTTTTCGAGATATAAGCAAGAAACCAAACAACTGTTACCTTAATTAAGCGTTTGCATATAAGCAAATTTAGTACTATTAGTATTATTATTATTAATGTTATTGTTTTTAATATGACGACTAAAAACAACTTTAAAGACTTTGGTGATTTTTATGTCTTCTCCTTTTTTCTCTACTAAAGTGTTAGACCCAATTAATTTAGTTTAATTTCGGTTTTTCAAACATTTTATTTTAAAGCAAATTTTTGTTAAAGATTATTTATATCTAACTCTATAACTCGCTTATGGTTGGTCCTACAAAAGAAATGCAAATAACTATTTTGTATGAAATTTTATCAGCTTTAATTTTTAAAGAAAGATAAAAATTGATAGGAGTAACTGTTTTCGAGATATAAGCAAGAAACCAAAAAACTGTTACCTTAATTAAGCGCATGCATATAGGCAAATTTAGTACTATAAGTATTATTATTATTAATGTTATTGTTATTAATATGACGACTAAAGACGACTCTGAAAACTTTAGTGACTTTTATGTCTCCTCCTTTTTCCTCTACTAAAATGCTAGGCCCAATTAATTTAGTTTAATTTCAGTTTTTCAAACATTTTATTTTAAAGCAAATTTTTGTTAAAAATTATTTATATCCAACTCTATAACTCGCCATTGGTTGGTCCTACAGGAAATTTGTAAATAACTATTTTGTAAGAAATTTTTTCAGCTTTAATTTTAGAAAAAAAGATAAAATTTGATAGGAATAACGGTTTTCGAGATATAAGCAAAAAACCAAAGCGAAAACTGTGACAGTTACTGAACAAAAATGTAATTCAGTTTTCAATGTTTGAGACGAAGTCGAAAATGCAGCATTTAAAAACGACTCTGAAGACATCAGTGATTTTTATGTCACCTCCTTTTTCTTCTAATAAAGTATTGAATCCAATAAATTAAGTGTATTTTAAATCACAAGACATTTTCTGTTAAAGCACTTTTTTAAATATTAATTATTTTCATACTTATATCTCGCTTATGGTTAGTCCTACATAAAAAATGCAAATAACTATTTTGTAGGAAATTTTATCAGCTTTAATTTTAGTAAAAAGATAAAAATTGATAGGAGTAACTGATTTCGAGATATAAGCAAGAAACCAAAAAACTGTTACCTTAATTAAGCTTTTGCATATAAGCAAATTTAGTACTATTAGTATTATTATTATTAATGTTATTGTTATTAATATGACGACTAAAGACGACTCTGAAACCTTTAGTGACTCTTATGTCTTCTCCTTTTTCCTCCACTAAAGTGTTAGACACAATTAATTTAGTTTAATTTCAGTTACTCAAACATTTTATTTTAAAGCAAATTTTTGTTAAATATTATTTATATCTAACTCTATAACTCGCTTATGGTTGGTCCTACAAGAAAAATGCAAATAACTATTTTGTAGCAAATTTTATCAGCTTTAATTTTGAAAAAAAGATAAAAATTGATAGGAGTAACTGTTTTCGAGATATAAGCAAAAAAGCAATAAGAAAACTGTAACTGTTACTGAACAAAAATGTAATTCAGTTTTTAATGTTTGAGACGAAGACAAAAATGCAGCATTTAAAAACGACTCTGAAGACTTCAGTGACTTTTATGTCACCTCCTTTTTCTTCTAATAAAGTATTGGACCCAATAAATTAAGTGTATTTTAAATCATAAGTCATTTTCTGTTAAAGCACTTTTTTTTAAATATTAATTATTTTCAAACTTAAATCTCGCTTATGGTTAGTTCTACATGAAAAATGCAAATAACTATTTTGTAGAAAATTTTAGCAGCTTTAATTTTAGTAAAAAGATAAAAATTGATAGGAGTAACTGATTTCGAGAGATAAGCAAGAAACCAAAAAACTATTACCTTAATTAAGCGTTTGCATATAAGCAAATTTAGTACTATTAGTATTATTATTATATTATTATATTATTAAATTTTTAACATTTTCTGTTAAAGCACTTTTTTTTTAAATATTAATTATTTTCAAACTTATATCTCGCTTATGGTTAGTTCTACATGAAAAATGCAAATAACTATTTTGTAGGAAATTTTATCAGCTTTAATTTTAGTAAAAAAATAAAAATTGATAAGTGTAACTTATCTTAGATTAAGCAAGAAACCAAAAAACTGTTACCTTAATTAATTGCTTGCTTATAAGCAAATTTAGTACTATTAGTATTATTATTATTAATGTTTTTGTTATTAAATTATTATTATTATTATTATTATTATTATTATTATTATTATTATTATTATTATTAAAAACCAATTATAACTTGTGTATAGTAAATGTTTTTATACCAGTTTTAAAATGAGTTATTAATTTTAGACAATTCCTTGCCTATAAACTATAAATTGGCTTAGATTGCCTAAAAACACAGATCACACATGATCTTTTGCATAGAAATAAGAAAACGCTCATGTAACACACAAAATAAACTTCATTTTTCCTTATTAAAAGTATTATTATTATTATTATTACTTTTATTACTATTACTATTATTATTATTATTATTATTATTATTATTAGTGTTATTATTATTACTATTATTATTAACTTTTGTATAGTAAATGTTTTTATACCAGTTTTAAAATGAGTTATTAATTTTAGACAATTTCTTGCCTAAAAACACAGATCACAGATGATCTCTTGCACAGAAATGAGAATACGCTCATATAACACACAAAATAAGTTTCATTTTTGCTTAGAAAAACTAAGATTTAATTTAAAAAGAAATTCATTATTATAAGTATTATTATTATTATTATTATTATTATTATTTATATTATTATTATTATTATTATTATTATTATTATTATTATTATTATTATTATTATTATTATTATTATTATTATTATTATTATTATTATTAAAAACCGATTATAACATTTGTATAGTAAATGTTTTTATACCAGTTTTAAAATGAGTGATTAATTTTAGCCAATTTCTTGCCTAAAAACTATAAAATGGCTTAGATTGCCTAAAAACACAGATCACACATGATCTTTTACATAGAAATGAGAAAACGCTCATGTAACTCACAAAATAAACTTCATTTTTTCTTATTAAAAGTATTATTATTATTATTTTTATTACTATTATTATTATTATTATTTTTATTAACTTTTGTATAGTAAATGTTTTTATACCAGTTTTAAAATGAGTTATTAATTTTAGACAATTTCTTGCCTAAAAACACAGATCACAGATGATCTCTTGCATAGAAATGAGAAAACGCTCATATAACACACAAAATAAGCTTTATTTTTGCTTAGAAAACTAAGCTTACTTTTATTACTACTATTATTATTATTTTTATTATTCATATTATTACTATTACTTTTATTATTATTATAATTATTATTATTATTATTATTATTCTTATTATTATTACTATTAATATTATTAGTATTAAAAACCGATTATAACTTTTGTATAGTAAATGTTTTTATACCAGTTTTGAAATGAGTTATTAATTTTAGACAATTTCTTGCCTAAAAACACAGATCACAGATGATCTCTTGCATAGAAATGAGAAAACGCTCATGTAACACACAAAAAAAATAAGCTTCAGTTTTCCTTATTAAAGGAATTATTATTATTATTACTTTTATTACTATTACTATTATTATTATTATTGTTATTATTATTATTATTATTTTTATTATAATTATTATTATTATTATTATTATTTCCATTATTATTATTATTATTATTACTATTATTATTATTAAAAACCGATTATAACTTTTGTATAGTAAATGTTTTTATACCAGTTTTAAAATGAGTTATTAATTTTAGACATTTTCATGCCTAAAAACACAGATCACAGATGATCTCTTGCATAGAAATGAGAAAACGCTCATATAACACACAAAACAAGCTTAATTTTTGCTTAGAAAACTAAGCTTACTTCCATTACTATTATTATTATTATTATTATTATTATTAAAAACTTATATTAAACAGACAGAAAACGTATTCTGTCACAAAAGAGCTTATTATGTATCACTTTAAATAGAAGCAGTTTATCCTGTTTGTTCCTTTGTTTACATAAGAGCAAACTTTTATAAAGCGTAACTAAAGCCACATATTCTGACACAAAAAAACGAATTACGTTATAGACTTGACGAGAACGGCGTATCTCGGACTCTTATAGGACTCTTATCGAAACAAAAAGTATCAGTTTGGATTAAAACAAATTATTTTTGTTGACTCTTAGTCCGAATTGTTCATCAGTTCAAACAAAAACGGCTTATTTTAGACGATCTTTTGCTTTGAACAAGAAAACTTACATCGAACAGACTAAAAACGTATAAATTTGGCATAAAAGAGCAATTTATGTATCACTTTGTATAAAGGCAGCTAATCCTATTCGTTTCATTGCTAAAATAGACTAAATTGTTATTAATTCTAACAAAAACGCAGTATTTTGGCACAAAATACTAATTACATTATAGTTATGACGAGAATAGCTTATTTGGAATGATTCTATGCTTCCAAAAGTGTAAATTTTTATTAAACAGATGCCAAACATCATGTTTTGTCCTATAATGACATTTTATATTGCAGTTTGTATTAAAACAAAGTATTTTCGTTGATTCTTTGTTTGAAGCAGCAAACCTAGCATTATTTAGACAAAAACGGTTGATTTTCGACAATATTTTGCTTTGAACAAGAAAACATATCAAACAGACTAAAAACGTCTTATTTTAGCACAAAACAAAAGATTTGCGTTATAGTCTTGACGAGAACTGTTAATTTCAAACGATTCTATGCTTTGAAACCAGTATACTTTCACTAAACAGAGGCAAAACGTCTGATTTCGCCTTTGAAAAACGATTTATGTCACAGTTTGGATTAAAACCAATTATTTTCGTTTATTCATTGTTACAAACAAGAAACCTTACATCAAAGTAACTGAAAACCTCTTATTCAGGCACAGAAAATCAAATTACGTTTCAGTTTGGACAGAAACTGCTTATTTTAGACGATCCTTTGTTTTGAACACGAAAACTTACATTAAAAAGATTAAAAACGTCTTATTCTGGCTCAAAACTGCAAATTATGTATTACTTTGGATAAAAGCAGTTTATCCTGATTACTCCTTTGCTTAGAATAGGGCAAACTTGCATAAAACTTAATGAAAATTTTTAAATTTCGTCTCAAAGAAATAATTTACGTTATAGTTTTGACCAGAACTGTTAATTTCAAACGATTTTATGCCCCCAAACGAGAAAACTTTCACTAAACAGATGCCAAACGTCTTAGTTCGTTTTATAAAAACTACTTAAGTTACAGTTTAAACAAAAACAAATTATTTTCGTTGTTGTTGTGGCAAAATAATTTATTTCGAATGATTCAATGGAGCGAAACGAGTAAACTTTTATAGGACAGATGCAAAACACCATATTACCACATAAATCGTCATTTTAAAGCAAAGTATTAGCTTTTGCACTTGTTTAATTAAAGTTTGCTAACTTCGAAGAATGTAATCGTCCGAAATATTTTTTTTTGTCAAAACTATAACGTAATTTGTTCTTTTGAGCTTGAATATAGAGTTTTCATTACGTTTTATAGTAGTTTACTCTACTCTAAGCATAGAATCAAACAGAGTAATCCGCTTTTGTTAAAACTGATACATAATTTGCTCTTATTTTCGAGAATAAAACGTTTTCAATATGTTTGATAAAATTTTTCTTGTTTATAGCAAGGAATCGTTTAAAAATAGCTGTATTTGCCTAAAATGATACGTAATTCGATATTTGTGCATGGATACGAAATTTTCAGTTTCTTTGACGTAAAATTTCTTGTTGCAAAACGTAATACTTTGCTTTAAAACAACGCTTTATATGGTAATATGTGGTTTTGCATCTGCCCCATAAAAGTTCATTCGTTTCCAATCATAAAATCGCTTGAAATTAACAGTGCTGGTCAAGACTATTACGTAAATTATTTCTTTAAGACGAAATTTAAAGTTTTTATTAAGTTTTATACAAGTTTACTCTATTCTAAGTAAAGGAGTAATCAGGATAAATTGCTTTTATCTAGAGTAATATATAATTTGCAGTTTTCAGCCAGAATAAGATGTTTTTAATCTTTTTAATGTAAGTTTTCGTGTTTAAAACAAAGGATCGTCTAAAATAAGCAGTTTTTGTCCAGACTGAAACGTAATTCGAATTTCTGTGCCTGAATAAGGAGTTTTCAGTTTCTTTGATGTAAGGTTTCTTGTTTGTAACAATGAATAAACGAAAATAATTGGTTTTAATCCAAACTGTGACATAAATCGTTTTTCAAAGGCGAAATCAGACGTTTTGCCTCTGTTTAGTGAAAGAATACTGGTTTCAAAGCATAGAATCGTTTGAAATTAACAGTTCTCGTCAAGACTATAACGCAAATCTTTTGTTTTGTGCTAAAATAAGACGTTTTTAGTCTGTTTGATATAAGTTTTCTTGTTCAAAGCAAAATATTGTCGAAAATCAACCGTTTTTGTCTAAACTGATACAAAATTCGGTGGTTTGTGTCCGAATACAAAGTTTTCAGATTCTTTAATGTTAGGTTTGCTGCTTCAAACAAAGAATCAACGAAAATACTTTGTTTTAATACAAACTGCAATATAAAATGTCATTATAGGACAAAACATGATGTTTGGCATCTGTTTAATAAAAATTTACTCGTTTGGAAGCATAGAATCATTCCAAATAAGCTATTCTCGTCATAACTATAATGTAATTAGTATTTTGTGCCAAAATACTGCGTTTTTGTTAGGATTAATAACAATTTAGTCTATTTTAGCAATGAAACGAATAGGATTAGCTGCCTTTATACAAAGTGATACATAAATTGCTCTTTTATGCCAGATTTATACGTTTTTAGTCTGTTCGATGTAAGTTTTCTTGTTCAAAGCAAAAGATCGTCTAAAATAAGCCGTTTTTGTTTGAACTGATGAACAATTCGGACTAAGAGTCAACAAAAATAATTTGTTTTAATCCAAACTGATACTTTTTGTTTCTATAAGAGTCCTATAAGAGTCCGAGATGCGCCGTTCTCGTCAAGTCTATAACGTAATTCGTTTTTTTGTGTCAGAATATGTGGCTTTAGTTACGCTTTATAAAAGTTTGCTCTTATGTAAGCAAAGGAACAAACAGGATAAACTGCTTCTATTTAAAATGATACATAATAAGCTCTTTTGTGACATAATACGTTTTCTGTCTGTTTAATATAAGTTTTTAATAATAATAATAATAATAATAATAATAATAATAATAATAATAATAATAATAATAATAATAATAATAATAATAATAATAGTTATGAAAGTAAGCTGTTTTCTAAGCAAAAATGAAGCTTGTTTTGTGTGTTATATGAGCGTTTTCTCATTTCTATGCAAGAGATCATCTGTGATCTGTGTTTTTAGGCAAGAAAATGTCTAAAATTAATAACTCATTTTAAAACTGGTATAAAAACATTTACTATACAAAAGTTATAATCGGT
>NC_087400.1:14983211-15000711 GCF_031307605.1 Tribolium castaneum
TCATTCTTATATCTCGCTTATGGTTAGTCCTACATAAAAAATGCAAATAACTATTTTGTAGGAAATTTTATCAGCTTTAATTTTAGTAAAAAGATAAAAATTGATAGGAGTAACTGATTTCGAGATATAAGCAAGAAACCAAAAAACTGTTACCTTAATTAAGCGCTTGCATATAAGCAAATTTAGTACTATAAGTATTATTATTATTAATGTTATTGTTATTAATATGACGACTAAAAACGTTTCTGAAGACTTTGGTGACTTTTATGTCTTCTCCTTTTTCCTCTACTAAAGTGTTAGATCCAATTAATTTAGTTTAATTTCGGTTTTTCAAACATTTTATTTTAAAGCAAATTTTTGTTAAATATTATTTATATCCAACTCTATAACTCGCCTATGGTTGGTCCTACAGGAAATTTGCAAATAACTATTTTGTAGAAAATTTTTTCAGCTTTAATTTTGAAAAAAAGATAAAATTTGATAGGAATAACGGTTTTCGAGATATAAGCAAAAAACCAAAGTGAAAACTGTTACAGTTACTGAACAAAAATGTAATTCAGTTTTCAATGTTTGAGACGAAGTCGAAAATGCAGCATTTAAAAACGACTCTGAAGACTTCAGTGATTTTAATGTCACCTCCTTTTTCTTCTAATAAAGTATTGGATCCAATAAATTAAGTGTATTTTAAATCACAAGACATTTTCTGTTAAAGCACTTTTTTTTAAATATTAATTATTTTTATTCTTATATCTCGCTTATGGTTAGTCCTACATAAAAAATGCAAATAACTATTTTGTAGGAAATTTTATCAGCTTTAATTTTAGTAAAAAGATAAAAATTGATAGGAGTAACTGATTTCGAGATATAAGCAAGAAACCAAAAAACTGTTACCTTAATTAAGCGCTTGCATATAAGAAAATTTAGTACTATAAGTATTATTATTATTAATGTTATTGTTATTAATATGACGACTAAAGACGACTCTGAAAACTTTAGTGAATTTTATGTTTCCTCCTTTTTCCTCTACTAAAATGCTAGACCCAATTAATTTAGTTTAATTTCAGTTTTTCAAACATTTTATTTTAAAGCAAATTTTTGTTAAAAATTATTTATATCCAACTCTATAACTCGCTTATGGTTGGTCCTACAAGAAAAATTCAAATAACTATTTTGTAGAAAATTTTATCAGCTTTAATTTTGAAAAAAAGATAAAAATTGATAGGAGTAACTGTTTTCGAGATATAAGCAAAAAAGCAATAAGAAAACTGTAACTGTTACTGAACAAAAAAGTAATTCAGTTTTTAATGTTTGAGACGAAGTCGAAAATGCAGCATTTAAAAACGACTCTGAAGACTTCAGTGACTTTTATGTCACCTCCTTTTTCTTCTAAAAAAGTATTGGACTCAATAAATTAAGTGTATTTTAAATCACAAGACATTTTCTGTTAAAGCACTTTTTTTTAAATATTAATTATTTTCAAACTTATATCTCGCTTATGGTTAGTTCTACATGAAAAATGCAAATAACTATTTTGTAGGAAATTTTATCAGCTTAAATTTTAGTAAAAAAATAAAAATTGATAAGTGTAACTGTTTTCGAGATATAAACAAGAAACCAAAAAACTGTTACCTTAATTAATTGCTTGCATATAAGCAAATTTAGTACTATTAGTATTATTAATGTTATTGTTATTAATATGACGACTAAAAACGATTCTGAAGACTTTGGTGACTTTTATGTCTTCTCCTTTTTCTTCTAATAAAGTGTTAAACCCAATTAATTTAGTTTAATTTCGGTTTTCAAACATTTTATTTTAAAGCAAATTTTTGTTAAAGATTATTTATATCCAACTCTATAACTCACTTACGAGTATAGTTGGTCTTACAAAAGAAATGCAAATAACTATTTTGTAGGAAATTTTATCAGCTTTAATTTTGAAAGAATGATAAAAATTGATAGGAGTAACTGTTTTCGAGATATAAGCAAAAAACCAAAGTGAAAACTGTTACAGTTACTGAACAAAAATGTAATTCAGTTTTCAATGTTTGAGACGAAGTCGAAAATGCAGCATTTAAAAACGACTCTGAAGACTTCAGTGACTTTTATGTCACCTCCTTTTTTTTCTAATAAAGTATTGAACCCAATAAATTAAGTGTATTTTAAATCACAAGACATTTTCTGTTAAAGCACTTTTTTTTAAATATTATTGGTTTTCAAACTTAAATCTCGCTTATGGTTAGTCCTACATGAAAAATGCAAATAACTATTTTGTAGAAAATTTTAGCAGCTTTAATTTTAGTAAAAAGATAAAAATTGATAGGAGTAACTGTTTTTGAGATATAAGCAAGAAACCAAAAAACTGTTACCTTAATTAAGCGCTTGCATATAAGCAAATTTTGTACTATTAGTATTATTATTATTAATGTTATTGTTTTTAATATGACGATTAAAAACGTCTCTGAAGACTTTGGTGACTTTTATGTCTTCTCCTTTTTCCTCTACTAAAGTGTTAGACACAATTAATTTAGTTTAATTTCAGTTATTCAAACATTTTATTTTAAAGCAAATTTTTGTTAAATATTATTTATATCTAACTCTATAACTCGCTTATGGTTGGTCCTACAAGAAAAATGCAAATAACTATTTTGTAGCAAATTTTATCAGCTTTAATTTTGAAAAAAAGATAAAAATTGATAGGAGTAACTGTTTTTGAGATATAAGCAAAAAAGCAATAAGAAAACTCTAACTGTTACTGAACAAAAATGTAATTCAGTTTTTAATGTTTGAGACGAAGACAAAAATGCAGCATTTAAAAACGACTTTGAAGACTTCAGTGACTTTTATGTCACCTCCTTTTTCTTCTAATAAAGTATTGGACCCAATAAATAAAGTGTATTTTAAATCACAGTTTTTTGGTTTCTTGCTTATATCTCGAAAACAGTTACTCCTATCAATTTTTATCTTTTTACTAAAATTAAAGCTGACAAAATTTCCTACAAAATAGTTATTTGCATTTTTCATGTAGAACTAACCATAAGCGAGATATATGTTTGAAAATAATTAATATTAAAAAAAAAAGTGCTTTAACAGAAAATGTCTTGTGATTTAAAATACACTTAATTTATTGGGTCTAACACTTTATTAGAGGAAAAAGGAGGTGACATAAAAGTCACTGAAGTCTTTAGAGTCGTTTTTAAATGCTGCATCTTCGACTTCGTCTCAAACATTGAAAACTGTATTACATTTTTGTTCAGTAACTGTAACAGTTTTCACTTTGGTTTTTTGCTTATATCTCGAAAACCGTTACTCCTATCAAATTTTATCTTTTTTTCAAAATTAAAGCGGATAAAATTTCCTACAAAATAGTTATTTGCAAATTTCCTGTAGGACGAACCATAGGCGAGTTATAGAGTTGGATATAAATAATTTTTAACAAAAATTTGCTTTAAAATAAAATGTTTGAAAAACTGAAATTAAACTAAATTAATTGGGTCTAGCATTTTAGTAGAGGAAAAAGGAGGAGACATAAAAGTCACTAAAGTTTTCAGAGTCGTCTTTAGTCGTCATATTAATAACAATAACATTAATAATAATAATACTTATAGTACTAAATTTGCTTATATGCATGCGCTTAATTAAGGTAACAGTTTTTTGGTTTCTTGCTTATATCTCGAAAACAGTTACTCCTATCAATTTTTATCTTTCTTTAAAAATTAAAGCTGATAAAATTTCATACAAAATAGTTATTTGCATTTCTTTTGTAGGACCAACCATAAGCGAGTTATAGAGTTGGATATAAATAATCTTTAACAAAAATTTGCTTTAAAATAAAATGTTTGAAAAACCGAAATTAAACTAAATTAATTGGGTCTAACACTTTAGTAGAGAAAAAAGGAGAAAACATAAAAATCACCAAAGTCTTCAAAGTTGTTTTTAGTCGTCATATTAATAACAATAACATTAATAATAATAATACTAATAGTACTAAATTTGCTTATATGCAAACGCTTAATTAAGGTAACAGTTGTTTGGTTTCTTGCTTATATCTCGAAAACAGTTACTCTTATCAATTTTTATCTCTTTACTAAAATTAAAGCTGACAAAATTTCCTACAAAATAGTTATTTGCATTTTTCATGTAGGACTAACCATAAGCGAGATATATGATTGAAAATAATTAATATTTAAAAAAAAAGTGCTTTAACAGAAAATGTCTTGTGATTTAAAATACACTTAATTTATTGAGTCCAACACTTTATTAGAGGAAAAAGGAGGTGACATACAAGTCACTGAAGTCTTTAGAGTCGTTTTTAAATGCTGCATCTTCGACTTCGTCTCAAACATTGAAAACTGTATTACATTTTTGTTCAGTAACTGTAACAGTTTTCACTTTGGTTTTTTGCTTATATTTCGAAAACCGTTACTCCTATCAAATTTTATCTTTTTTTCAAAATTAAAGCGGATAAAATTTCCTACAAAATAGTTATTTGCAAATGTCCTGTAGGACAAACCATAGGCGAGTTATAGAGTTGGATATAAATAATCTTTAACAAAAATTTGCTTTAAATTAAAATGTTTGAAAAACCGAAATTAAACTAAATTAATTGGGTCTAACACTTTAGTAGAGAAAAAAGGAGAAGACATAAAAATCACCAAAGTCTTCAAAGTTGTTTTTAGTCGTCATTTTAATAACAATAACATTAATAATAATAATACTAATAGTACTAAATTTGCTTATATGCAAGCGCTTAATTAAGGTAAGAGTTTTTTGGTTTCATGCTTATATCTCGAAAACAGTTACTCCTATCAATTTTTATCTTTTTACTAATAATAAAGCTGATAAAATTTGCAACAAAATAGTTATTTGCATTTTTCTTGTAGGATCAACCATAAGCGAGTTATAGAGTTGGATATTAATAATATTCAACAAAAATTTGCTTTAAAATAAAATGTTTGAAAAACTGAAATTAAACTAAATTAATTGGGTCTAGCATTTTAGTAGAGGAAAAAGGAGGAGACATAAAAATCACTAAAGTTTTCAGAGTCGTCTTTAGTCGTCATATTAATAACAATAACATTAATAATAATAATACTTATAGTACTAAATTTGCTACTATGCATGCGCTTAATTAAGGTAACAGTTTTTTGGTTTCTTGCTTATATCTCGAAAACAGTTACTCCTATCAATTTTTATCTTTCTTTAAAAATTAAAGCTGATAAAATTTCATACAAAATAGTTATTTGCATTTCTTTTGTAGGACCTACCATAAGCGAGTTATAGAGTTGGATATAAATAATCTTTAACAAAAATTTGCTTTAAAATAAAATGTTTGAAAAACCGAAATTAAACTAAATTAATTGGGTCTAACACTTTAGTAGAGAAAAAAGGAGAAGACATAAAAATCACCAAAGTCTTCAAAGTTGTTTTTAGTCGTCATATTAATAACAATAACATTAATAATAATAATACTAATAGTACTAAATTTGCTTATATGCAAACGCTTAATTAAGGTAACAGTTGTTTGGTTTCTTGCTTATATCTCGAAAACAGTTACTCTTATCAATTTTTATCTCTTTACTAAAATTAAAGCTGACAAAATTTCCTACAAAATAGTTATTTGCATTTTCCATGTAGGACTAACCATAAGCGAGATATATGATTGAAAATAATTAATATTTAAAAAAAAAGTGCTTTAACAGAAAATGTCTTGTGATTTAAAATACACTTAATTTATTGGGTCCAACACTTTATTAGAGGAAAAAGGAGGTGACATAAAAGTCACTGAAGTCTTTAGAGTCGTTTTTAAATGCTGCATCTTCGACTTCGTCTCAAACATTGAAAACTGTATTACATTTTTGTTCAGTAACTGTAACAGTTTTCACTTTGGTTTTTTGCTTATATCTCGAAAACCGTTACTCCTATCAAATTTTATTTTTTTTTCAAAATTAAAGCGGATAAAATTTCCTACAAAATAGTTATTTGCAAATTTACTGTAGGACGAACCATAGGCGAGTTATAGAGTTGGATATAAATAATTTTTAACAAAAATTTGCTTTAAAATAAAATGTTTAAAAAACTGAAATTAAACTAAATTAATTATGACTAACACTTTAGTAGAGAAAAAAGGAGAAGACATAAAAATCACCAAAGTCTTCAAAGTTGTTTTTAGTCGTCATATTAATAACAATAACATTAATAAAAATAATACTAATAGTACTAAATTTGCTTATATACAAGCGCTTAATTAAGGTAACAGTTTTTGGTTTCTTGCTTGTATCTCGATAACAGTTACTCCTATCAATTTTTATCTTTCTTTAAAAATTAAAGCTGATAAAATTTCCTACAAAATAGTTATTCGCATTTCTTTTGTAGGACCAACCATAAGCGAGTTATAGAGTTGGATATAAATATTCTTTAACAAACATTTGCTTTAAAATAAAATGTTTGAATAACTGAAATTAAACTAAATTAATTGGGTCTAACACTTTAGTAGAGGAAAAAGGAGAAGACATAAAAGTCACTAAAGGTTTCAGAGTCGTCTTTAGTCGTCATATTAATAACAATAACATTAATAATAATAATACTAATAGTACTAAATTTGCTTATATGCAAACGCTTAATTAAGGTAACAGTTTTATGGTTTCTTGCTTATATCTCGAAAAAAGTTACTCCTATCAATTTTTATTTTTTTACTAATAATAAAGCTGATAAAATTTGCAACAAAATAGTTATTTGCATTTTTCTTGTAGGATCAACCATAAGCGAGTTATAGAGTTGGATACTAATAATATTCAACAAAAATTTGCTTTAAAATAAAATGTTTGAAAAACTGAAATTAAACTAAATTAATTGGTTCTAGCATTTTAGTAGAGGAAAAAGGAGGAGACATAAAAGTCACTAAAGTTTTCAGAGTCGTCTTTAGTCGTTATATTAATAACAATAACATTAATAATAATAATACTTATAGTACTAAATTTGCTTATATGCATGCGCTTAATTAAGGTAACAGTTTTTTGGTTTCTTGCTTATATCTCGAAAACAGTTACTCCTATCAATTTTTATCTCTTTACTAAAATTAAAGCTGACAAAATTTCCTACAAAATATTTATTTGCATTTTTCATGTAGGACTAACCATAAGCGAGATATATGATTGACAATAATTAATATTTAAAAAAAAAGTGCTTTAACAGAAAATGTCTTGTGATTTAAAATACACTTAATTTATTGGGTCTAACACTTTATTATAGGAAAATGGAGGTGACATAAAAGTCACTGAAATCTTTAGAGTCGTTTTTAAATGCTGCATCTTCGACTTCGTCTCAAACATTGAAAACTGTATTATATTTTTGTTCAGTAACTGTAACAGTTTTCACTTTGGTTTTTTGCTTATATCTCGAAAACCGTGTCTCCTATCAAATTTTATCTTTTTTTCAAAATTAAAGCGGATAAAATTTTCTACAAAATAGTTATTTGCAAATTTACTGTAGGACGAACCATAGGCGAGTTATAGAGTTGGATATAAATAATTTTTAACAAAAATTTGCTTTAAAATAAAATGTTTGAAAAACTGAAATTAAACTAAATTAATTGGGTCTAGCATTTTAGTAGAGGAAAAAGGAGGAGACATAAAAGTCACTAAAGTTTTCAGAGTCGTCTTTAGTCGTCATATTAATAACAATAACATTAATAATAATAATAATACTTATAGTACTAAATTTGCTTGTATGCATACGCTTAATTAAGGTAACAGTTTTTTGGTTTCTTGCTTATATCTCGAAAACAGTTACTCCTTTCAATTTTTATCTTTCTTTAAAAATTAAAGCTGATAAAATTTCATACAAAATAGTTATTTGCATTTCTTTTGTAGGACCAACCATAAGCGAGTTATAGAGTTGGATATAAATAATCTTTAACAAAAATTTGCTTTAAAATAAAATGTTTGAAAAACCGAAATTAAACTAAATTAATTGGGTCTAACACTTTAGTAGAGAAAAAAGGAGAAGACATAAAAATCACCAAAGTCTTTAAAGTTGTTTTTAGTCGTCATATTAATAACAATAACATTAATAATAATAATACTAATAGTACTAAATTTGCTTATATGCAAGCGCTTAATTAAGGTAAGAGTTTTTTGGTTTCTTGCTTATATCTCGAAAACAGTTACTCCTATCAATTTTTATCTTTTTACTAATAATAAAGCTGATAAAATTTGCAACAAAATAGTTATTTGCATTTTTCTTGTAGGATCAACCATAAGCGAGTTATAGAGTTGGATATTAATAATATTCAACAAAAATTTGCTTTAAAATAAAATGTTTGAAAAACTGAAATTAAACTAAATTAATTGGGTCTAGCATTTTAGTAGAGGAAAAAGGAGGAGACATAAAAGTCACTAAAGTTTTCAGAGTCGTCTTTAGTCGTCATATTAATAACAATAACATTAATAATAATAATGCTTATGGTACTAAATTTGCTTATATGCATGCGCTTAATTAAGGTAACAGTTTTTTGGTTTCTTGCTTATATCTCGAAAACAGTTACTCCTTTCAATTTTTATCTTTCTTTAAAAATTAAAGCTGATAAAATTTCATACAAAATAGTTATTTGCATTTCTTTTGTAGGACCAACCATAAGCGAGTTATAGAGTTGGATATAAATAATCTTTAACAAAAATTTGCTTTAAAATAAAATGTTTGAAAAACCGAAATTAAACTAAATTAATTGGGTCTAACACTTTAGTAGAGAAAAAAGGAGAAGACATAAAAATCACCAAAGTCTTTAAAGTTGTTTTTAGTCGTCATATTAATAACAATAACATTAATAATAATAATACTAATAGTACTAAATTTGCTTATATGCAAGCGCTTAATTAAGGTAAGAGTTTTTTGGTTTCTTGCTTATATCTCGAAAACAGTTACTCCTATCAATTTTTATCTTTTTACTAATAATAAAGCTGATAAAATTTGCAACAAAATAGTTATTTGCATTTTTCTTGTAGGATCAACCATAAGCGAGTTATAGAGTTGGATATTAATAATATTCAACAAAAATTTGCTTTAAAATAAAATGTTTGAAAAACTGAAATTAAACTAAATTAATTGGGTCTAGCATTTTAGTAGAGGAAAAAGGAGGAGACATAAAAGTCACTAAAGTTTTCAGAGTCGTCTTTAGTCGTCATATTAATAACAATAACATTAATAATAATAATGCTTATGGTACTAAATTTGCTTATATGCATGCGCTTAATTAAGGTAACAGTTTTTTGGTTTCTTGCTTATATCTCGAAAACAGTTACTCCTATCAATTTTTATCTTTCTTTAAAAATTAAAGCTGATAAAATTTCATACAAAATAGTTATTTGTAGGACCAACCATAAGCGAGTTATAGAGTTGGATATAAATAATCTTTAACAAAAATTTGCTTTAAAATAAAATGTTTGAAAAACCGAAATTAAACTAAATTAATTGGGTCTAACACTTTAGTAGAGAAAAAAGGAGAAGACATAAAAATCACCAAAGTCTTCAAAGTTGTTTTTAGTCGTCATATTAATAACAATAACATTAATAATAATAATACTAATAGTACTAAATTTGCTTATATGCAAACGCTTAATTAAGGTAACAGTTGTTTGGTTTCTTGCTTCTATCTCGAAAACAGTTACTCTTATCAATTTTTATCTCTTTACTAAAACTAAAGCTGACAAAATTTCCTACAAAATAGTTATTTGCATTTTTAATGTAGGACTAACCATAAGCGAGATATATGATTGAAAATAATTAATATTTAAAAAAAAAGTGCTTTAACAGAAAATGTCTTGTGATTTAAAATACACTTAATTTATTGGGTCCAACACTTTATTAGAGGAAAAAGGAGGTGACATAAAAGTCACTGAAGTCTTTAGAGTCGTTTTTAAATGCTGCATCTTCGACTTCGTCTCAAACATTGAAAACTGTATTACATTTTTGTTCAGTAACTGTAACAGTTTTCACTTTGGTTTTTTACTTATATCTCGAAAACCGTTACTCCTATCAAATTTTATCTTTTTTTCAAAATTAAAGCGGATAAAATTTCCTACAAAATAGTTATTTGCAAATTTCCTGTAGGACGAACCATAGGCGAGTTATAGAGTTGGATATAAATAATTTTTAACAAAAATTTGCTTTAAAATAAAATGTTTGAAAAACCGAAATTAAACTAAATTAATTGGGTCTAGCATTTTAGTAGAGGAAAAAGGAGAAGACATAAAAATCACCAAAGTCTTCAAAGTTGTTTTTAGTCGTCATATTAATAACAATAACATTAATAATAATAATACTAATAGTACTAAATTTGCTTATATGCAAGCGCTTAATTAAGGTAAGAGTTTTTTGGTTTCTTGCTTATATCTCGAAAACAGTTACTTCTATCAATTTTTATTTTTTTACTAATAATAAAGCTGATAAAATTTGCAACAAAATAGTTATTTGCATTTTTCTTGTAGGATCAACCATAAGCGAGTTATAGAGTTGGATATTAATAATATTCAACAAAAATTTGCTTTAAAATAAAATGTTTGAAAAACTGAAATTAAACTAAATTAATTGGGTCTAGCATTTTAGTAGAGGAAAAAGGAGGAGACATAAAAGTCACTAAAGTTTTCAGAGTCCTCTTTAGTCGTCATATTAATAACAATAACATTAATAATAATAATACTTATGGTACTAAATTTGCTTATATGCATGCGCTTAATTAAGGTAACAGTTTTTTGGTTTCTTGCTTATATCTCGAAAACAGTTACTCCTATCAATTTTTATCTTTCTTTAAAAATTAAAGCTGATAAAATTTCATACAAAATAGTTATTTGCATTTCTTTTGTAGGACCAACCATAAGCGAGTTATAGAGTTGGATATAAATAATCTTTAACAAAAATTTGCTTTAAAATAAAATGTTTGAAAAACCGAAATTAAACTAAATTAATTGGGTCTAACACTTTAGTAGAGAAAAAAGGAGAAGACATAAAAATCACCAAAGTCTTCAAAGTTGTTTTTAGTCGTCATATTAATAACAATAACATTAATAATAATAATACTAATAGTACTAAATTTGCTAATATGCAAGCGCTTAATTAAGGTAAGAGTTTTTTGGTTTCTTGCTTATATCTCGAAAACTATCATTTTTTATCTTTTTACTAATAAAAAAGCTGATAAAATTTGCAACAAAATAGTTATTTGCATTTTTCTTGTAGGATCAACCATTAGCGAGTTATAGAGTTGGATATTAATAATATTCAACAAAAATTTGCTTTAAAATAAAATGTTTGAAAAACTGAAATTAAACTAAATTAATTGGGTCTAGCATTTTAGTAGAGGAAAAAGGAGGAGACATAAAAGTCACTAAAGTTTTCAGAGTCGTCTTTAGTCGTCTTATTAATAACAATAACATTAATAATAATAATACTTATAGTACTAAATTTGCTTATATGCATGCGCTTAATTAAGGTAACAGTTTTTTGGTTTCTTGCTTATATCTCGAAAACAGTTACTCCTATCAATTTTTATCTCTTTACTAAAATTAAAGCTGACAAAATTTCCTACAAAATAGTTATTTGCATTTTTCATGTAGGACTAACCATAAGCGAGATATATGATTGAAAATAATTAATATTTAAAAAAAAAGTGCTTTAACAGAAAATGTCTTGTGATTTAAAATACACTTAATTTATTGGGTCTAACACTTTATTAGAGGAAAAAGGAGGTGACATAAAAGTCACTGAAGTCTTTAGAGTCGTTTTTAAATGCTGCATCTTCGACTTCGTCTCAAACATTGAAAACTGTATTACATTTTTGTTCAGTAACTGTAACAGTTTTCACTTTGGTTTTTTGCTTATATCTCGAAAACCGTTACTCCTATCAAATTTTATCTTTTTTTCAAAATTAAAGCGGATAAAATTTCCTACAAAATAGTTATTTGCAAATTTCCTGTAGGACGAACCATAGGCGAGTTATAGAGTTGGATATAAATAATTTTTAACAAAAATTTGTTTTAAAATAAAATGTTTGAAAAACTGAAATTAAACTAAATTAATTGGGTCTAGCATTTTAGTAGAGGAAAAAGGAGGAGACATAAAAATCACTAAAGTTTTCAGAGTCGTCTTTAGTCGTCATATTAATAACAATAACATTAATAATAATAATAATACTTATAGTACTAAATTTGCTTATATGCATGCGCTTAATTAAGGTAACAGTTTTTTGGTTTCTTGCTTATATCTCGAAAACAGTTCCTCCTATCAATTTTTATCTTTCTTTAAAAATTAAAGCTGATAAAATTTCATACAAAATAGTTATTTGCATTTCTTTTGTAGGACCAACCATAAGCGAGTTATAGAGTTGGATATAAATAATCTTTAACAAAAATTTGCTTTAAAATAAAATGTTTGAAAAACCGAAATTAAACTAAATTAATTGGGTCTAACACTTTAGTAGAGAAAAAAGGAGAAGACCTAAAAATCACCAAAGTCTTCAAAGTTGTTTTTAGTCGTCATATTAATAACAATAACATTAATAATAATAATACTAATAGTACTAAATTTGCTTATATGCAAACGCTTAATTAAGGTAACAGTAGTTTGGTTTCTTGCTTATATCTCGAAAACAGTTACTCTTATCAATTTTTATCTCTTTACTAAAATTAAAGCTGATAAAATTTCCTACAAAATAGTTATTTGCAAATGTCCTGTAGGACGAACCATAGGCGAGTTATAGAGTTGGATATAAATAATCTTTAACAAAAATTTGCTTTAAAATAAAATGTTTGAAAAACCGAAATTAAACTAAATTAATTATGACTAACACTTTAGTAGAGAAAAAAGGAGAAAACATAAAAATCACCAACGTCTTCAAAGTTGTTTTTAGTCGTCATATTAATAACAATAACATTAATAAAAATAATACTAATAGTACTAAATTTGCTTATATGCAAACGCTTAATTAAGGTAACAGTTGTTTGGTTTCTTGCTTATATCTCGAAAACAGTTACTCCTATCAATTTTTATCTCTTTATTAAAATTAAAGCTGACAAAATTTCCTACAAAATAGTTATTTGCATTTTTCATGTAGAACTAACCATAAGCGAGATATATGATTGAAAATAATTAATATTTAAAAAAAAAGTGCTTTAACAGAAAATGTCTTGTGATTTAAAATACACTTAATTTATTGGGTCCGACACTTTATTAGAGGAAAAAGGAGGTGACATGAAAGTCACTGAAGTCTTTAGAGTCGTTTTTAAATGCTGCATCTTTGACTTCGTCTCATACATTGAAAACTGTATTACATTTTTGTTCAGTAACTGTAACAGTTTTCACTTTGGTTTTTTGCTTATATTTCGAAAACCGTTACTCCTATCAAATTTTATCTTTTTTTCAAAATTAAAGCGGCTAAAATTTCCTACAAAATAGTTATTTGCAAATGTCCTGTAGGACGAACCATAGGCGAGTTATAGAGTTGGATATAAATAATCTTTAACAAAAATATGCTTTAAAATAAAATGTTTGTAAAACCGAAATTAAACTAAATTAATTGGGTCTAACACTTTAGTAGAGAAAAAAGGAGAAGACATAAAAATCACCAAAGTCTTCAAAGTTGTTTTTAGTCGTCATATTAATAACAATAACATTAATAATAATAATACTAATAGTACTAAATTTGCTTATATACAAGCGCTTAATTAAGGTAACAGTTTTTGGTTTCTTGCTTATATCTCGAAAACAGTTACTCATTATTATTATTATTATTATTATTATTATTATTATTATTATTATTATTACTATTAATATTATTAGTATTAAAAACCGATCATAACTTTTGTATAGTAAATGTTTTTATACCAGTTTTGAAATGAGTTATTAATTTTAGACAATTTCTTGCCTAAAAACACAGATCACAGATGATCTCTTGCATAGAAATGAGAAAACGCTCATGTAACACACAAAATAAGCTTCATTTTTTCTTATTAAAAGTATTATTATTATTATTACTTTTATTACTATTACTATTATTATTATTATTGTTATTATTATTATTATTATTATTATTATTATTATTATTATTATTATTATTATTGTTATTATTATTATTATTATTATTATTATTATTATTATTATTATTATTATTACTACTATTAATATTATTAGTATTAAAAACCGATCATAACTTTTGTATAGTAAATGTTTTTATACCAGTTTTGAAATGAGTTATTAATTTTAGACAATTTCTTGCCTAAAAACACAGATCACAGATGATCTCTTGCATAGAAATGAGAAAACGCTCATGTAACACACAAAATAAGCTTCATTTTTCCTTATTAAAAGTATTATTATTATTATTACTTTTATTACTATTACTATTACTATTACTATTATTATTATTATTGTTATTATTATTATTATTATTATTATTATTATTATTATTATTATTATTATTAATATTACTATTATTATTATTATTATTAACTTTTGTATAGTAAATGTTTTTATACCAGTTTTAAAATGAGTTATTAATTTTAGACATTTTCTTGCCTAAAAACACAGATCACAGATGATCTCTTCCATAGAAATGAGAAAACGCTCATATAACACACAAAACAAGCTTCATTTTTGCTTAGAAAACTAAGCTTACTTTCATTACTATTATTATTATTATTATTGTTATTATCATTATTATTATTATTATTATTATTATTATTATTATTATTATTATTATTATTATTAAAAACTTATATTAAACAGACAGAAAACGTATTCTGTCACAAAAGAGCTTATTATGTATCACTTTAAATAGAAGCAGTTTATCCTGTTTGTTCCTTTGCTTACATAAGAGCAAACTTTTATAAAGCGTAACTAAAGCCACATATTCTGACACAAAAAAACGAATTTCGTTATAGACTTGACGAGAACGGCGTATCTCGGACTCTTGTAGGACTCTTATAGAAACAAAAAGTATCAGTTTGGATTAAAACAAATTATTTTTGTTGACTCTTAGTCCGAATTGTTCATCAGTTCAAACAAAAACGGCTTATTTTAGACGATCTTTTGCTTTGAACAAGAAAACTTACATCGAACAGACTAAAAACGTATAAATCTGGCATAAAAGAGCAATTTATGTATCACTTTGTATAAAGGCAGCTAATCCTATTCGTTTCATTGCTAAAATAGACTAAATTGTTATTAATCCTAACAAAAACGCAGTATTTTGGCACAAAATACTAATTACATTATAGTTATGACGAGAATAGCTTATTTGGAATGATTCTATGCTTCCAAACGAGTAAATTTTTATTAAACAGATGCCAAACATCATGTTTTGTCCTATAATGACATTTTATATTGCAGTTTGTATTAAAACAAAGTATTTTCGTTGATTCTTTGTTTGAAGCAGCAAACCTAACATTAAAGAATCTGAAAACTTTGTATTCGGACACAAACCACCGAATTTTGTATCAGTTTAGACAAAAACGGTTGATTTTCGACAATATTTTGCTTTGAACAAGAAAACTTATATCAAACAGACTAAAAACGTCTTATTTTAGCACAAAACAAAAGATTTGCGTTATAGTCTTGACGAGAACTGTTAATTTCAAACGATTCTATGCTTTGAAACCAGTATACTTTCACTAAACAGAGGCAAAACGGCTGATTTCGCCTTTGAAAAACGATATTTGTCACAGTTTGGATTAAAACCAATTATTTTCGTTTATTCATTGTTACAAACAAGAAACCTTACATCAAAGAAACTGAAAACTCCTTATTCAGGCACAGAAATTCGAATTACGTTTCAGTCTGGACAAAAACTGCTTATTTTAGACTTTGTTTTGAACACGAAAACTTACATTAAAAAGATTAAAAACGTCTTATTCTGGCTGAAAACTGCAAATTATATATTACTCTAGATAAAAGCAATTTATCCTGATTACTCCTTTACTTAGAATAGAGTAAACTTGTATAAAACTTAATAAAAACTTTAAATTTCGTCTTAAAGAAATAATTTACGTAATAGTTTTGACCAGCACTGTTAATTTCAAGCGATTTTATGATTGGAAACGAATGAACTTTTATGAGGCAGATGCAAAACCACATATTACCATATAAAGTATTACCTTTTGCAACAAGAAATTTTACGTCAAAGTAACTGAAAATTTCGTATCCATGCACAAATATCGAATTACGTATCAGTTTAGGCAAATACAGCTAATTTTAAACGATTCATTGCTATAAACAAGAAAAATTTTATCAAACATATTGAAAACGTTTTATTCTCGAAAATAAGAGCAAATTATGTATCAGTTTTAACAAAAGCGGATTACTCTGTTTGATTCTATTCTTAGAGTAGAGTAAACTACTATAAAACGTAATGAAAACTCTATATTCAAGCTCAAAAGAACAAATTAGGTTATATTTTTGACAAAAAAAAATATTTCGGACGATTACATTCTTCGAAGTTAGCAAACTTTAATTAAACAAGTGCAAAAGCTAATACTTTGCTTTAAAATGACGATTTATGTGGTACTATGGTGTTTTGCATCTGTCCTATAAAAGTTTACTCGTTTCGCTCCATTGATCATTCGAAATAAATTATTTTGCCACAACAACAACGAAAATAATTTGTTTTTGTTTAAACTGTAACTTAACTAGTTTTTATAAAACGAACTAAGACGTTTGGCATCTGTTTAGTGAAAGTTTTCTCGTTTGGGGGCATAAAATCGTTTGAAATTAACAGTTCTGGTCAAAACTATAACGTAAATTATTTCTTTGAGACGAAATTTAAAGTTTTCATTAAGTTTTATGCAAGTTTGCCCTATTCTAAGCAAAGGAGTAATCAGGATAAACTGCTTTTATCCAAAGTAATACATAATTTGCAGTTTTGAGCCAGAATAAGACGTTTTTAATCTTTTTAATGTAAGTTTTCGTGTTCAAAAGAAAGGATCGTCTAAAATAAGCAGTTTCTGTCCAAACTGAAACGTAATTTGATTTTCTGTGTCTGAATAACAGGTTTTCAGTTTCTTTGATGTAAGGTTTTTTGTTTGTAACAATGAATAAACGAAAATAATTGGTTTTAATCCAAACTGTGACATAAATCGTTTTTCAAAGGCGAAATCAGACGTTTTGCCTCTGTTTAGTAAAAGTATACTGGTTTCAAAGCATAGAATCGTTTGAAATTAACAGTTCTCGTCAAGACTATAACACAAATCTTTTGTTTTGTGCTAAAATAAGACGTTTTTAGTCAGTTTGATATAAGTTTTCTTGTTCAAAGCAAAATATTGTCGAAAATCAACCGTTTTTGTCTAAACTGATACAAAATTCGGTGGTTTGTGTCCGAATACAAAGTTTTCAGATTCTTTAATGTTAGGTTTGCTGTTTCAAACAAAGAATCAACGAAAATACTTTGTTTTAATACAAACTGCAATATAAAATGTCATTATAGGACAAAACATGATGTTTGGCATTTGTTTAATAAAAATTT
>NC_087400.1:15005711-15010711 GCF_031307605.1 Tribolium castaneum
ATAATAAAAATAATAATAATAATAATAGAAATAAAAATAATAATAATAGTAATAAAGGAAAGCTTAGTTTTTTAAGCAAAAATGAAGCTTATTTTGTGTGTTATATGAGCGTTTTCTCATTTCTATGCAAGAGATCATCTGTGATCTGTGTTTTTAGGCAAGAAATTGTCTAAAATTAATTACTCATTTTAAAGCTGGTATAAAAACATTTACTATACAAAAGTTATAATCGGTTTTTAATAATAATAATAATAATAATAATAATAATAATAATAATAATAATAATAATAATAATAATAATAATAATAATAATAATAATAATAATAATAATAATAATAATAATAATAATAATAATAAAATTAATAATAATAATAATAATAATAATAGTAATAAAAGTAATAACAATAATAATAATAATACTTATAATGAATTTCTTTCTAAATTGAAGCTTAGTTTTTCTAAGCAAAAATAAAGCTTATTTTGTGTTATCTGAGCGTTTTCTCATTTCTATGCAAGAGATCATTTGTGATCTGTGTTTTTAGGCCAGAAATTGTCTAAAATTAATAACTCATTTTAAAACTGGTATAAAAACATTTACTATACAAAAGTTATAATTACATTAATTAACTAAAATTAAAGCTGACAAAATTTCCTACAAAATAGTTATTTGCATTTTTCATGTAGAACTAACCATAAGCGAGATATATGATTGACAATAATTAATATTTAAAAAAAAAGTGCTTTAACAGAAAATGTCTTGTGATTTAAAATACACTTAATTTATTGGGTCTAACACTTTATTAGAGGAAAAAGGAGGTGACGTAAAAGTCACTGAAGTCTTTAGAGTCGTTTTTAAATGCTGCATCTTCGACTTCGTCTCAAACATTGAAAACTGTATTACATTTTTGTTCAGTAACTGTAACAGTTTTCACTTTGGTTTTTTGCTTATATCTCGAAAACCGTTACTCCTATCAAATTTTATCTTTTTTTCAAAATTAAAACGGATAAAATTTCCTACAAAATAGTTATTTGCAAATTTCCTGTAGGACGAACCATAGGCGAGTTATAGTGTTGGATATAAATAATTTTTAACAAAAATTTTCTTTAAAATAAAATGTTTGAAAAACTGAAATTAAACTAAATTAATTGGGTCTAGCATTTTAGTAGAGGAAAAAGGAGGAGACATAAAAGTCACTAAAGTTTTCAGAGTCGTCTTTAGTCGTCATATTAATAACAATAACATTAATAATAATAATACTTATAGTACTAAATTTGCTTATATGCATGCGCTTAATTAAGGTAACAGTTTTTTGGTTTCTTGCTTATATCTCGAAAACAGTTACTCCTATCAATTTTTATCTCTTTGCTAAAATTAAAGCTGACAAAATTTCCTACAAAATAGTCATTTGCATTTGTCATGTAGGACTAACCATAAGCGAGATATATGATTGACAATAATTAATATTTAAAAAAAAAGTGCTTTAACAGAAAATGTCTTGTGATTTAAAATACACTTAATTTATTGGGTCCAACACTTTATTAGAGGAAAAAGGAGGTGACATAAAAGTCACTGAAGTCTTTAGAGTCGTTTTTAAATGCTGCATCTTCGACTTCGTCTCAAACATTGAAAACTGTATTACATTTTTGTTCAGTAACTGTAACAGTTTTCACTTTGGTTTTTTGCTTATATTTCGAAAACCGTTACTCCTATCAAATTTTATCTTTTTCTCAAAATTAAAGCGGATAAAATTTCCTACAAAATAGTTATTTGCAAATGTCCTGTAGGACGAACCATAGGCGAGTTATAGAGTTGGATATAAATAATCTTTAACAAAAATTTGCTTTAAAATAAAATGTTTGAAAAACCGAAATTAAACTAAATTAATTGGGTCTAACACTTTAGTAGAGAAAAAAGGAGAAGACATAAAAATCACCAAAGTCTTCAAAGTTGTTTTTAGTCGTCATATTAATAACAATAACATTAATAGTAATAATACTAATAGTACTAAATTTGCTTATATGCAAGCGCTTAATTAAGGTAAGAGTTTTTTGGTTTCTTGCTTATATCTCGAAAACAGTTACTCCTATCAATTTTTATCTTTCTTTAAAAATTAAAGCTGATAAAATTTCCTACAAAATAGTTATTCGCGTTTCTTTTGTTGGACCAACCATAAGCGAGTTATAGAGTTGGATATAAATAATCTTTAACAAAAATTTGCTTTAAAATAAAATGTTTGAAAAACCGAAATTAAACTAAATTAATTGGGTCTAACACTTTAGTAGAGAAAAAAGGAGAAGACATAAAAATCACCAAAGTCTTTAAAGTTGTTTTTAGTCGTCATATTAATAACAATAACATTAATAATAATAATACTAATAGTACTAAATTTGCTTATATACAAGCGCTTAATTAAGGTAACAGTTTTTGGTTTCTTGCTTATATCTCGAAAACAGTTACTCCTATCAATTTTTATCTTTCTTTAAAAATTAAAGCTGATAAAATTTCCTACAAAATAGTTATTTGCATTTCTTTTGTAAGACCAACCATAAGCGAGTTATAGAGTTGGATATAAATATTCTTTAACAAAAATTTGCTTTAAAATAAAATGTTTGAATAACTTAAATTAAACTAAATTAATTGGGTCTAACACTTTAGTAGAGGAAAAAGGAGAAGACATAAAAGTCACTAAAGGTTTCAGAGTCGTCTTTAGTCGTCATATTAATAACAATAACATTAATAATAATAATACTAATAGTACTAAATTTGCTTATATGCAAACGCTTAATTAAGGTAACAGTTTTTTGGTTTCTTGCTTATATCTCGAAAACAGTTACTCCTATCAATTTTTACCTCTCTACTAAAATTAAAGCTGACAAAATTTCCTACAAAATAGTTATTTGCAATTTTCATGTAGGACTAACCATAAGCGAGATATATGATTGATAATAATTAATATTTAAAAAAAAGTGCTTTAACAGAAAATGTCTTGTGATTTAAAATACACTTAATTTATTGGGTCCAACACTTCATTAGAGGAAAAAGGAGGTGACATAAAAGTCACTGAAGTCTTTAGAGTCGTTTTTAAATGCTGCATCTTCGACTTCGTCTCAAACTTTGAAAACTGTATTACATTATTGTTCAGTAACTGTAACAGTTTTCACTTTGGTTTTTTGCGTATATCTCGAAAACCGTTACTCCTATCAAATTTTATCTTTTTTTCAAAATTAAAGCGGATAAAATTTCCTACAACATACTTATTTGCAAATTTCCTGTAGGACGAACCATAAGCGAGATATATGATTGACAATAATTAATATTTAAAAAAAAAGTGCTTTAACAGAAAATGTCTTGTGATTTAAAATACACTTAATTTATTGGGTCCAACACTTCATTAGAGGAAAAAGGAGGTGACATAAAAGTCACTGAAGTCTTTAGAGTCGTTTTTAAATGCTGCATCTTCGACTTCGTCTCAAACATTGAAAACTGTATTACATTATTGTTCAGTAACTGTAACAGTTTTTACTTTGGTTTTTTGCGTATATCTCGAAAACCGTTACTCCTATCAAATTTTATCTTTTTTTCAAAATTAAAGCGGATAAAATTTCCTACAACATAGTTTTTTGCAAATTTCCTGTAGGACGAACCATAGGCGAATTATAGAGTTGGATATAAATAATCTTTAACAAAAATTTGCTTTAAAATAAAATGTTTGAAAAACCGAAATTAAACTAAATTAATTGGGTCTAACACTTTAGTAGAGAAAAAAGGAGAAGACATAAAAATCACCAAAGTTTTCAAAGTTGTTTTTAGTCGTCATATTAATAACAATAACATTAATAATAATAATACTTATAGTACTAAATTTGCTTATATGCATGCGCTTAATTAAGGTAACAGTTTTTTGGTTTCTTGCTTTTATCTCGAAAACAGTTACTCCTATCAATTTTTATCTATTTACTAACATTAAAGCTGATAAAATTTGCAACAAAATAGTTATTTGCATTTTTCTTGTAGGATCAACCATAAGCGAGTTATAAAGTTGGATATTAATAATATTTAACAAAAATTTGCTTTAAAATAAAATGTTTGAAAAACTGAAATTAAACTAAATTAATTGGGTCTAGCATTTTAGTAGAGAAAAAAGGAAAAGACATAAAAATCACCAAAGTCTTCAAAGTTGTTTTTAGTCGTCATATTAACACAATTAATTTAGTTTAATTTCAGATTTTCAAACATTTTATTTTAAAGCAAATTTTTGTTAAATAAATTTAATATCCAACTCTATAACTCGCTTATGGTTGGTTCTACAAGAAAAATGCAAATAACTATTTTGTAGCAAATTTTATCAGCTTTAATTTTAGTAAAAAAATAAAAATTGATAAGTGTAACTGTTTTCGAGATATAAACAAGAAACCAAAAAACTGTTACCTTAATTAAGCGTTTGCATATAAGCAAATTTAGTACTCAGTTTTAAAATGAGTTATTAATTTTAGACAATTTCTTGCCTAAAAACACAGATCACAGATGATCTCTTGCGTAGAAATGAGAAAACGCTTAGATAACACAAAATAAGCTTCATTTTTGCTTAGAAAAACTAAGCGTTAATTTAGAAAGAAAATCATTATTATAAGTATTATTATTATTATTATTATTTTTATTATTATTGTTATTATTTTTATTACTATTATTATTATTATTATTATAATTATTATTATTATTATTATTGTTATTATTATTATTATTATTATTATTATTATTATTATTATTATTATTATTATTATTATTATTATTATTATTATTATTATTAAAAACCGATTATAAGTTTTGTATAGTAAATGTTTTTATACCAGTTTTAAAATGAGTGATTAATGTTTGACAATTTCTTGCCTAAAACTATAAAATGGCTTAGAGTGCCAAAAACACAGATCACACATGATCTTTTCCATTGAAATGAGAAAACGCTCATGTAACACACAAAATAAACTTCATTTTTCCTTAT
>NC_087400.1:15013211-15015711 GCF_031307605.1 Tribolium castaneum
CAGTTCAAACAAAAACGGCTTATTTTAGACGATCTTTTGCTTTGAACAAGAAAACTTACATCGAACAGACTAAAAACGTATAAACTTGGCATAAAAGAGCAATTTATGTATCACTTTGTATAAAGGCAGCTAATCCTATTCGTTTCATTGCTAAAATAGACTAAATTGTTATTAATCCTAACAAAAACGCAGTATTTTGGCACAAAATACTAATTACATTATAGTTATGACGAGAATAGCTTATTTGGAATGATTCTATGCTTCCAAACGAGTAAATTTTTATTAAACAGATGCCAAACATCATGTTTTGTCCTATAATGACATTTTATATTGCAGTTTGTATTAAAACAAAGTATTTTCGTTGATTCTTTGTTTGAAGCAGCAAACCTAACATTAAAGAATCTGAAAACTTTGTATTCGGACACAAACCACCGAATTTTGTATCAGTTTAGACAAAAACGGTTGATTTTCGACAATATTTTGCTTTGAACAAGAAAACTTATATCAAACAGACTAAAAACGTCTTATTTTAGCACAAAACAAAAGATTTGCGTTATAGTCTTGACGAGAACTGTTAATTTCAAACGATTCTATGCTTTGAAACCAGTATACTTTCACTAAACAGAGGCAAAACGTCTGATTTCGCCTTTGAAAAACGATTTTTGTCACAGTTTGGATTAAAACCAATTATTTTCGTTTATTCATTGTTACAAACAAGAAACCTTACATCAAAGAAACTGAAAACTCCTTATTCAGGCACAGAAATTCGAATTACGTTTCAGTCTGGACAAAAACTGCTTATTTTAGACGATCCTTTGTTTTGAACACGAAAACTTACATTAAAAAGATTAAAAACGTCTTATTCTGGCTGAAAACTGCAAATTATATATTACTCTAGATAAAAGCAATTTATCCTGATTACTCCTTTACTTAGAATAGAGTAAACTTGTATAAAACTTAATAAAAACTTTAAATTTCGTCTTAAAGAAATAATTTACGTAATAGTTTTGACCAGCACTGTTAATTTCAAGCGATTTTATGATTGGAAACGATTGAACTTTTATAAGGCAGATGCAAAACCACATATTACCATATAAAGTATTACCTTTTGCAACAAGAAATTTTACGTCAAAGTAACTGAAAATTTCGTATCCATGCACAAATATCGAATTACGTATCAGTTTAGGCAAATACAGCTAATTTTAAACGATTCCTTGCTATAAACAAGAAAAATTTTATCAAACATATTGAAAACGTTTTATTCTCGAAAATAAGAGGAAATTATGTATCAGTTTTAACAAAAGCGGATTACTCTGTTTGATTCTATGCTTAGAGTAGAGTAAACTACTATAAAACGTAATGAAAACTCTATATTCAAGCTCAAAAGAACAAATTACGTTATATTTTTGAAAAAAAAAATATTTCGGACGATTACATTCTTCGAAGTTAGCAAACTTTAATTAAACAAGTGCAAAAGCTAATACTTTGCTTTAAAATGACGATTTATGTGGTAATATGGTGTTTTGCATCTGTCCTATAAAAGTTTACTCGTTTCGCTCCATTGAATCATTCGAAATAAATTATTTTGCCACAACAACAACGAAAATAATATGTTTTTGTTTAAACTGTAACTTAAGTAGTTTTTATAAAACGAACTAAGACGTTTGGCATCTGTTTAGTGAAAGTTTTCTCGTTTGGGGCATAAAATCGTTTGAAATTAACAGTTCTGGTCAAAACTATAACGTAAATTATTTCTTTGAGACGAAATTTAAAGTTTTCATTAAGTTTTATGCAAGTTTGCCCTATTCTAAGCAAAGGAGTAATCAGGATAAACTGCTTTTATCCAAAGTAATACATAATTTGCAGTTTTGAGCCAGAATAAGACGTTTTTAATCTTTTTAATGTAAGTTTTCGTGTTCAAAAGAAAGGATCGTCTAAAATAAGCAGTTTCTGTCCAAACTGAAACGTAATTTGATTTTCTGTGTCTGAATAAGAGGTTTTCAGTTTCTTTGATGTAAGGTTTCTTGTTTGTAACAATGAATAAACGAAAATAATTGGTTTTAATCCAAACTGTGACATAAATCGTTTTTCAAAGGCGAAATCAGACGTTATGCCTCTGTTTAGTAAAAGTATACTGGTTTCAAAGCATAGAATCGTTTGAAATTAACAGTTCTCGTCAAGACTATAACGCAAATCTTTTGTTTTGTGCTAAAATAAGACGTTTTTAGTCTGTTTGATATAAGTTTTCTTGTTCAAAGCAAAATATTGTCGAAAATCAAACGTTTTTGTCTAAACTGATACAAAATTCGGTAGTTTGTGTCCGAATACAAAGTTTTCAGATTCTTTAATGTTAGGTTTGCTGTTTCAAACAAAGAATCAACGAAAATACTTTGTTTTAATACAAACTGCAATATAAAATGTCATTATAGGACAAAACATGATGTTTGGCATTTGTTTAATAAAAATTTACTCGTTTGGAAGCATAGAATCATTCCAAATA
>NC_087400.1:15018211-15043211 GCF_031307605.1 Tribolium castaneum
AGGAGGTGACATAAAAGTCACTGAAGTCTTCAGAGTCGTTTTTAAATGCTGCATTTTTGTCTTCGTCTCAAACATTAAAAACTGAATTACATTTTTGTTCAGTAACAGTTAGAGTTTTCTTATTGCTTTTTTGCTTATATCTCGAAAACAGTTACTCCTATCAATTTTTATCTTTTTTTCAAACTTAAAGCTGATGAAATTTCCTACAAAATAGTTATTTGCATTTCTTTTGTAAGACCAACCATAAGCGAGTTATAGAGTTGAATATAAATAATATTTAACAAAAATTTGCTTTAAAATAAAATGTTTGAAAAACCGAAATTAAACTAAATTAATTGGATCTAACAATTTAGTAGAGGAAAAAGGAGAAGACATAAAAGTCACCAAAGTCTTCAGAGACGTTTTTAGTCGTCATATTAATAACAATAACATTAATAATAATAATACTTATAGTACTAAATTTGCTTATATGCAAGCGCTTAATTAAGGTAACAGTTTTTTGGTTTCTTGCTTATATCTCGAAATTAGTTACTCCTATCAATTTTTATCTTTTTACTAAAATTAAAGCTGCTAAAATTTCCGACAAAATAGTTATTTGCATTTTTCTTGTAGGACCAACCATAAGCGAGTTATAGAGTTAGATATAAATAATATTTAACAAAAATTTGCTTTAAAATAAAATGTTTGAATAACTGAAATTAAACTAAATTAATTGTGTCTAACACTTTAGTAGAGGAAAAAGGAGAAGACATAAAAGTTACTAAAGGTTTCAGAGTCGTCTTTAGTCGTCATATTAATAACAATAACATTAATAATAATAATACTAATAGTACAAAATTTGCTTATATGCAAACGCTTAATTAAGGTAACAGTTTTTTGGTTTCTTGCTTATATCTCGAAATCAGTTACTCCTATCAATTTTTTCCTTTTTACTAAAATTAAAGCTGATAAAATTTCCTACAAAATAGTTATTTCCATTTTTTATGTAGGACTAACCATAAGCGAGATTTAAGTATGAAAATAATTAATATTTAAAAAAAAGTGCTTTAACAGAAAATGTCTTGTGATTTAAAATACACTTAATTTATTGGATCCAATACTTTATTAGAAGAAAAAGGAGGTGACATAAAAATCACTGAAGTCTTCAGAGTCGTTTTTAAATGCTGCATTTTCGACTTCGTCTCAAACATTGAAAACTGAATTACATTTTTGTTCAGTAACTGTAACAGTTTTCACTTTGGTTTTTTGCTTATATCTCGAAAACCGTTATTCCTATCAAATTTTATCTTTTTTTCAAAATTAAAGCTGAAAAAATTTCCTACAAAATAGTTATTTGCAAATTTCCTGTAGGACCAACCATAGGCGAATTATAGAGTTGGATATAAATAATATTTAACAAAAATTTGCTTTAAAATAAAATGTTTGAAAAACCGAAATTAAACTAAATTAATTGGATCTAACACATTAGTAGAGAAAAAAGGAGAAGACATAAAAGTCACCAAAGTCTTCAGAGACGTTTTTAATCGTCATATTAAAAACAATAACATTATTAATAATAATACTAATAGTACAAAATTTGCTTATATGCAAGCGCTTAATTAAGGTAACAGTTTTTTGGTTTCTTGCTTATATCTCAAAAACAGTTACTCCTATCAATTTTTATCTTTTTACTAAAATTAAAGCTGCTAAAATTTCCTACAAAATAGTTATTTGCATTTTTCATGTAGGACTAACCATAAGCGAGATTTAAGTTTGAAAACAATTAATATTTAAAAAAAAGTGCTTTAACAGAAAATGTCTTGTGATTTAAAATACACTTAATTTATTGGGTTCAATACTTTATTAGAAAAAAAAGGAGGTGACATAAAAGTCACTGAAGTCTTCAGAGTCGTTTTTAAATGCTGCATTTTCGACTTCGTCTCAAACATTGAAAACTGAATTACATTTTTGTTCAGTAACTGTAACAGTTTTCACTTTGGTTTTTTGCTTATATCTCGAAAACAGTTACGCCTATCAATTTTTATCATTCTTTCAAAATTAAAGCTGATAAAATTTCCTACAAAATAGTTATTTGCATTTCTTTTGTAAGACCAACTATACTCGTAAGTGAGTTATAGAGTTGGATATAAATAATCTTTAACAAAAATTTGCTTTAAAATAAAATGTTTGAAAACCGAAATTAAAAAATTAATAACTCATTTTAAAACTGGTATAAAAACATTTACCATACAAAAGTTATAATCGGTTTTTATTAATAATAATAGTAATAATAATAATAATATTAATAAAAATAATAATAATAATAATAATAATAATATTAATAATAATAATAATTATAGTAATAATAATAATAATAATAATAATAATAATAATAATAGTAATAAAAATAATAATAATAGTAGTAATAACGTAGTAGTAATAAATTTTATCAGCTTTAATTTTAAAAAAAAGATAAAAATTGATAGGAGTAACTGTTTTCGAGATATAAGCAAAAAACCAATAAGAAAACTGTAACTGTTACTGAATAAAAATGTAATTCAGTTTTCAATGTTTGAGACGAAGACGAAAATGCAGCATTTAAAAACGATTCTGAAGACTTCAGTGACTTTTATGTCACCTCCTTTTTTTTCTAATAAAGTATTGGACCAAATAAATTAAGCGTATTTTAAATCACAAGACATTTTCTGTTAAAGCACTTTTTTAAAATATTAATTATTTTCAAACATATATCTCGCTTGTGGTTAGTCCTACATGAAAAATGCAAATAACTATTTTGTAGGAAATTTTAGCAGCTTTAATTTTAGTAAAAAGATAAAAATTGATAAGAGTAACTGTTTTTGACATATAAGCAAGAAACCAAAAAACTGTTGCCTTAATTAAGCGCTTGCATATAAGCAAATTTTGTACTATTAGTATTATTATTATTAATGTTATTGTTATTAATATGACGACTAAAGACGTCTCTAAAAACTTTGGTGACTTTTATGTCTTCTCCTTTTTCCTCTACTATAGTGTTAGATCCAATTAATATAGTTTAATTTCGGTTTTTCAAACATTTTATTTTAAAGCAAATTTTTGTTAAATATTATTTATATCCAACTCTATAACTCGCCTATGGTTGGTCCTACAGGAAATTTGCAAATAACTATTTTGTAGGAAATTTTTTTAACTTTAATTTTGAAAAAAAGATATAATTTGATAGGAATAACGGTTTTCGAGATATAAGCAAAAAACCAAAGTGAAAACTGTTACAGTTACTGAACAAAAATGTAATACATTTTTCAATGTTTGAGACGTAGTCGAAGATGCAGCATTTAAAAACGACTCTGAAGACTTCAGTGACTTCTATGTCACCTCGTTTTTCCTCTAATAAGGTATTGGACCCAATAAATTAAGTGTATTTTAAATCACAAGACATTTTCTGTTATTTAAATATTAATTATTTTCAAACATATATCTCGCTTGTGGTTAGTCCTACATGAAAAATGCAAATAACTATTTTGTAGGAAATTTTATCAGCTTTAATTTTAGTAAAAAGATAAAAATTGATAGGAGTAACTGATTTCGAGATATAAGCAAGAAACCAAAAAACTGTTACCTTAATTAAGCGTTTGCATATAAGCAAATTTAGTACTATTAGTATTATTATTATTAATGTTATTGTTATTAATATGACGACTAAAGACGACTCTGAAACCTTTAGTGACTTTTATGTCTTCTCCTTTTTCCTCTACTAAAGTGTTAGACACAATTTAGTTTAGTTTCAGTTTTTCAAACATTTTATTTTAAAGCAAATTTTTATTAAATATTATTTATATCCAACTCTATAACTCGCTTATGGTTGGTCCTACAAGAAAAATGCAAATAACTATTTTGTAGGAAATTTTATCAGCTTTAATTTTGAAAAAATGATAAAAATTGATAGGAGTAACTGTTTTCGAGATATAAGCAAAAAACCAAAGTGAAAACTGTTACAGTTACTGAACAAAAATGTAATTCAGTTTTCAATGTTTGAGACGAAGTCGAAAATGCAGCATTTAAAAACGACTCTGAAGACTTCAGTGACTTTTATGTTACCTCCTTTTTTTTCTAATAAAGTATTGAACCCAATAAATTAAGTGTATTTTAAATCACAAGACATTTTCTGTTAAAGCACTTTTTTTTAAATATTAATTGTTTTCAAACTTAAATCTCGCTTATGGTTAGTCCTACATGAAAAATGCAAATAACTATTTTGTAGGAAATTTTAGCAGCTTTAATTTTAGTAAAAAGATAAAAATTGATAGGAGTAACTGTTTTTGAGATATAAGCAAGAAACCAAAAAACTGTTACCTTAATTAAGCGCTTGCATATAAGCAAATTTTGTACTATTAGTATTATTATTATTAATGTTATTGTTTTTAATATGACGATTAAAAACGTCTCTGAAGACTTTGGTGACTTTTATGTCTTCTCCTTTTTCCTCTACTAAAGTGTTAGATCCAATTAATTTAGTTTAATTTCGGTTTTTCAAACATTTTATTTTAAAGCAAATTTTTGTTAAATATTATTTATATCCAACTCTATAACTCGCCTATGTTTGGTCCTACAGGAAATTCGCAAATAACTATTTTGTAGGAAATTTTTTCAGCTTTAATTTTGAAAAAAAGATAAAATTTGATAGGAATAACGGTTTTCGAGATATAAGCAAAAAACCAAAGTGAAAACTGTTACAGTTACTGAACAAAAATGTAATTCAGTTTTCAATGTTTGAGACGAAGTCGAAAATGCAGCATTTAAAAACGACTCTGAAGACTTCAGTGATTTTTATGTCACCTCCTTTTTCTTCTAATAAAGTATTGGATCCAATAAATTAAGTGTATTTTAAATCACAGTTTTTTGGTTTCTTGCTTATATCTCGAAAACAGTTACTCCAATCAATTTTTATCTTTTTACTAAAATTAAAGCTGACAAAATTTCCTACAAAATAGTTATTTGCATTTTTCATGTAGAACTAACCATAAGCGAGATATATGTTTGAAAATAATTAATATTAAAAAAAAAAGTGCTTTAACAGAAAATGTCTTGTGATTTAAAATACACTTAATTTATTGGGTCTAACACTTTATTAGAGGAAAAAGGAGGTGACATAAAAGTCACTGAAGTCTTTAGAGTCGTTTTTAAATGCTGCATCTTCGACTTCGTCTCAAACATTGAAAACTGTATTACATTTTTGTTCAGTAACTGTAACAGTTTTCACTTTGGTTTTTTGCTTATATCTCGAAAACCGTTACTCCTATCAAATTTTATCTTTTTTTCAAAATTAAAGCGGATAAAATTTCCTACAAAATAGTTATTTGCAAATTTCCTGTAGGACAAACCATAGGCGAGTTATAGAGTTGGATATAAATAATCTTTAACAAAAATTTGCTTTAAAATAAAATGTTTGAAAAACCGAAATTAAACTAAATTAATTGGGTCTAACACTTTAGTAGAGAAAAAAGGAGAAAACATAAAAATCACCAAAGTCTTCAAAGTTGTTTTTAGTCGTCATATTAATAACAATAACATTAATAATAATAATACTAATAGTACTAAATTTGCTTATATGCAAACGCTTAATTAAGGTAACAGTTGTTTGGTTTCTTGCTTATATCTCGAAAACAGTTACTCTTATCAATTTTTATCTCTTTACTAAAATTAGAGCTGACAAAATTTCCTACAAAATAGTTATTTGCATTTTTTATGTAGGACTAACCATAAGCGAGATATATGATTGAAAATAATTAATATTTAAAAAAAAAGTGCTTTAACAGAAAATGTCTTGTGATTTAAAATACACTTAATTTATTGAGTCCAACACTTTATTAGAGGAAAAAGGAGGTGACATACAAGTCACTGAAGTCTTTAGAGTCGTTTTTAAATGCTGCATCTTCGACTTCGTCTCAAACATTGAAAACTGTATTACATTTTTGTTCAGTAACTGTAACAGTTTTCACTTTGGTTTTTTGCTTATATTTCGAAAACCGTTACTCCTATCAAATTTTATCTTTTTTTCAAAATTAAAGCGGATAAAATTTCCTACAAAATAGTTATTTGCAAATGTCCTGTAGGACGAACCATAGGCGAGTTATAGAGTTGGATATAAATAATCTTTAACAAAAATTTGCTTTAAAATAAAATGTTTGAAAAACCGAAATTAAACTAAATTAATTGGGTCTAACACTTTAGTAGAGAAAAAAGGAGAAGACATAAAAATCACCAAAGTCTTCAAAGTTGTTTTTAGTCGTCATATTAATAACAATAACATTAATAATAATAATACTAATAGTACTAAATTTGCTTATATGCAAGCGCTTAATTAAGGTAAGAGTTTTTGGTTTCTTGCTTATATCTCGAAAACAGTTACTCCTATCAATTTTTATCTTTTTACTAATAATAAAGCTGATAAAATTTGCAACAAAATAGTTATTTGCATTTTTTTTGTAGGATCAACCATAAGCGAGTTATAGAGTTGGATATTAATAATATTCAACAAAAATTTGCTTTAAAATAAAATGTTTGAAAAACTGAAATTAAACTAAATTAATTGAGTCTAGCATTTTAGTAGAGGAAAAAGGAGGAGACATAAAAGTCACTAAAGTTTTCAGAGTCGTCTTTAGTCGTCATATTAATAACAAAAGCATTAATAATAATAATACTTATAGTACTAAATTTGCTTATATGCATGCGCTTAATTGAGGTAACAGTTTTTTGGTTTCTTGCTTATATCTCGAAAACAGTTACTCCTATCAATTTTTATCTCTTTACTAAAATTAAAGCTGACAAAATTTCCTACAAAATAGTTATTTGCATTTTTCATGTAGGACTAACCATAAGCGAGATATATGATTGAAAATAATTAATATTTAAAAAAAAAGTGCTTTAACAGAAAATGTCTTGTGATTTAAAATACACTTAATTTATTGGGTCTAACACTTTATTAGAGGAAAAAGGAGGTGACATAAAAGTCACTGAAGTTTTTAGAGTCGTTTTTAAATGCTGCATCTTCGACTTCGTCTCAAACATTGAAAACTGTATTACATTTTTGTTCAGTAACTGTAACAGTTTTCACTTTGGTTTTTTGCTTATATCTCGAAAATCGTTACTCCTATCAAGTTTTATCTTTTTTTCAAAATTAAAGCGGATAAAATTTCCTACAAAATAGTTTTTTGCAAATTTCCTGTAGGACGAACCATAGGCGAGTTATAGAGTTGGATATAAATAATTTTTAACAAAAATTTGCTTTAAAATAAAATGTTTGAAAAACTGAAATTAAACTAAATTAATTGGGTCTAGCATTTTAGTAGAGGAAAAAGGAGGAGACATAAAAGTCACTAAAGTTTTTAGAGTCGTCTTTAGTCGTCATATTAATAACAATAACATTAATAATAATAATACTTATAGTACTAAATTTGCTTATATGCATGCGCTTAATTAAGGTAACAGTTTTTTGGTTTCTTGCTTATATCTCGAAAATAGTTACTCCTATCAATTTTTATCTTTCTTTAAAAATTAAAGCTGATAAAATTTCATACAAAATAATTATTTGCATTTCTTTTGTAGGACCAACCATAAGCGAGTTATAGAGTTGGATATAAATAATCTTTAACAAAAATTTGCTTTAAAATAAAATGTTTAAAAAACCGAAATTAAACTAAATTAATTGGGTCTAACACTTTAGTAGAGAAAAAAGGAGAAGACATAAAAATCTCCAAAGTCTTCAAAGTTGTTTTTAGTCGTCATATTAATAACAATAACATTAATAATAATAATACTAATAGTACTAAATTTGCTTATATGCAAACGCTTAATTAAGGTAACAGTTGTTTGGTTTCTTGCTTATATCTCGAAAACAGTTACTCCTATCAATTTTTATCTCTTTACTAAAATTAAAGCTGACAAAATTTCCTACAAAATAGTTATTTGCATTTTTCATGTAGGACTAACCATAAGCGAGATATATGATTGAAAATAATTAATATTTAAAAAAAAAGTGCTTTAACAGAAAATGTCTTGTGATTTAAAATACACTTAATTTATTGGGTCCAACACTTTATTAGAGGAAAAAGGAGGTGACATAAAAGTCACTGAAGTCATTAGAGTCGTTTTTAAATGCTGCATCTTCGACTTCGTCTCAAACATTGAAAACTGTATTACATTTTTGTTCAGTAACTGTAACAGTTTTCACTTTGGTTTTTTGCTTATATTTCGAAAACCGTTACTCCTATCAAATTTTATCTTTTTTTCAAAATTAAAGCGGATAAAATTTCCTACAAAATAGTTATTTGCAAATGTCCTGTAGGACGAACCATAGGCGAGTTATAGAGTTGGATATAAATAATCTTTAACAAAAATTTGCTTTAAAATAAAATGTTTGAAAAACCGAAATTAAACTAAATTAATTGGGTCTAACACTTTAGTAGAGAAAAAAGGAGAAGACATAAAAATCACCAAAGTCTTCAAAGTTGTTTTTAGTCGTCATATTAATAACAATAACATTAATAATAATAATACTAATAGTACTAAATTTGCTTATATGCAAGCGCTTAATTAAGGTAAGAGTTTTTTGGTTTCTTGCTTATATCTCGAAAACAGTTACTCCTATCAATTTTTATCTTTTTACTAATAATAAAGCTGATAAAATTTGCAACAAAATAGTTATTTGCATTTTTCTTGTAGGATCAACCATAAGCGAGTTATAGAGTTGGATATTAATAATATTCAACAAAAATTTGCTTTAAAATAAAATGTTTGAAAAACTGAAATTAAACTAAATTAATTGGGTCTAGCATTTTAGTAGAGGAAAAAGGAGGAGACATAAAAGTCTCTAAAGTTTTCAGAGTCGTCTTTAGTCGTCATATTAATAACAATAACATTAATAATAATAATACTTATAGTACTAAATTTGCTTATATGCATGCGCTTAATTAAGGTAACAGTTTTTTGGTTTCTTGCTTATATCTCGAAAACAGTTACTCCTATCAATTTTTATCTTTTTTTAAAAATTAAAGCTGATAAAATTTCATACAAAATAATTATTTGCATTTCTTTTGTAGGACCAACCATAAGCGAGTTATAGAGTTGGATATAAATAATCTTTAACAAAAATTTGCTTTAAAATAAAATGTTTGAAAAACCGAAATTAAACTAAATTAATTGGGTCTAACACTTTAGTAGAGAAAAAAGGAGAAGACATAAAAATCACCAAAGTCTTCAAAGTTGTTTATAATCGTCATATTAATAACAATAACATTAATAATAATAATACTAATAGTACTAAATTTGCTTATATGCAAACGCTTAATTAAGGTAACAGTTGTTTGGTTTCTTGCTTATATCTCGAAAACAGTTACTCTTATCAATTTTTATCTCTTTACTAAAATTAAAGCTGACAAAATTTCCTACAAAATAGTTATTTGCATTTTTCATGTAGGACTAACCATAAGCGAGATATATGATTGAAAATAATTAATATTTAAAAAAAAAAGTGCTTTAACAGAAAATGTCTTGTGATTTAAAATACACTTAATTTATTGGGTCCAACACTTTATTAGAGGAAAAAGGAGGTGACATAAAAGTCACTGAAGACTTTAGAGTCGTTTTTAAATGCTGCATCTTCGACTTCGTCTCAAACATTGAAAACTGTATTACATTTTTGTTCAGTAACTGTAACAGTTTTCACTTTGGTTTTTTGCTTATATTTCGAAAACCGTTACTCCTATCAAATTTTATCTTTTTTTCAAAATTAAAGCGGATAAAATTTCCTACAAAATAGTTATTTGCAAATGTCCTGTAGGACGAACCATAGGCGAGTTATAGAGTTGGATATAAATAATCTTTAACAAAAATTTGCTTTAAAATAAAATGTTTGAAAAACCGAAATTAAACTAAATTAATTATGACTAACACTTTAGTAGAGAAAAAAGGAGAGGACATAAAAATCACCAAAGTCTTCAAAGTTGTTTTTAGTCGTCATATTAATAACAATAACATTAATAAAAATAATACTAATAGTACTAAATTTGCTTATATACAAGCGCTTAATTAAGGTAACAGTTTTTGGTTTCTTGCTTATATCTCGAAAACAGTTACTCCTATCAATTTTTATCTTTCTTTAAAAATTAAAGCTGATAAAATTTCCTACAAAATAGTTATTCGCATTTCTTTTGTAGGACCAACCATAAGCGAGTTATAGAGTTGGATATAAATATTCTTTAACAAAAATTTGCTTTAAAATAAAATGTTTGAATAACTGAAATTAAACTAAATTAATTGGGTCTAACACTTTAGTAGAGGAAAAAGGAGAAGACATAAAAGTCACTAAAGGTTTCAGAGTCGTCTTTAGTCGTCATATTAATAACAATAACATTAATAATAATAATACTAATAGTACTAAATTTGCTTATATGTAAACGCTTAATTAAGGTAACAGTTGTTTGGTTTCTTGCTTATATCTCGAAAACAGTTACTCCTATCAATTTTTATCTCTTTATTAAAATTAAAGCTGACACAATTTCCTACAAAATAGTTATTTGCATTTTTCATGTAGGACTAACCATAAGCGAGATATATGATTGAAAATAATTAATATTTAAAAAAAAAGTGCTTTAACAGAAAATGTCTTGTGATTTAAAATACACTTAATTTATTGGGTCCAACACTTTATTAGAGGAAAAAGGAGGTGATATAAAAGTCACTGAAGTCTTTAGAGTCGTTTTTAAATGCTGCATCTTCGACTTCGTCTCATACATTGAAAACTGTATTACATTTTTGTTCAGTAACTGTAACAGTTTTCACTTTGGTTTTTTGCTTATATTTCGAAAACCGTTACTCCTATCAAATTTTATCTTTTTTTCAAAATTAAAGCGGCTAAAATTTCCTACAAAATATTTATTTGCAAATGTCCTGTAGGACGAACCATAGGCGAGTTATAGAGTTGGATATAAATAATCTTTAACAAAAATATGCTTTAAAATAAAATGTTTGTAAAACCGAAATTAAACTAAATTAATTGGGTCGAACACTTTAGTAGAGAAAAAAGGAGAAGACATAAAAATCACCAAAGTCTTCAAAGTTGTTTTTAGTCGTCATATTAATAACAATAACATTAATAATAATAATACTAATAGTACTAAATTTGCTTATATACAAGCGCTTAAGCGCTTAATTAAGGTAACAGTTTTTGGTTTCTTGCTTATATCTCGAAAACAGTTACTCCTATCAATTTTTATCTTTCTTTAAAAATTAAAGCTGATAAAATTTCCTACAAAATAGTTATTTGCATTTTTCTTGTAGGATCAACCATAAGCGAGTTATAGAGTTGGATATTAATAATATTCAACAAAAATTTGCTTTAAAATAAAATGTTTGAAAAACTGAAATTAAACTAAATTAATTGGGTCTAGCATTTTAGTAGAGAAAAAAGGAGGAGACATAAAAGTCACTAAAGTTTTCAGAGTCGTCTTTAGTCGTTATATTAATAACAATAACATTAATAATAATAATACTTATAGTACTAAATTTGCTTATATGCATGCGCTTAATTAAGGTAACAGTTTTTTGGTTTCTTGCTTATATCTCGAAAACAGTTACTCCTTTCAATTTTTATCTTTCTTTAAAAATTAAAGCTGATAAAATTTCGTACAAAATAGTTATTTGCATTTCTTTTGTAGGACCAACCATAAGCGAGTTATAGAGTTGGATATAAATAATCTTTAACAAAAATTTGCTTTAAAATAAAATGTTTGAAAAACCGAAATTAAACTAAATTAATTGGGTCTAACACTTTAGTAGAGAAAAAAGGAGAAGACATAAAAATCACCAAAGTCTTCAAAGTTGTTTTTAGTCGTCATATTAATAACAATAACATTAATAATAATAATACTAATAGTACTAAATTTGCTTATATGCAAGCGCTTAATTAAGGTAAGAGTTTTTTGGTTTCTTGCTTATATCTCGAAAACAGTTACTCCTATCAATTTTTATCTTTTTACTAATAATAAAGCTGATAAAATTTGCAACAAAATAGTTATTTGCATTTTTCTTGTAGGATCAACCATAAGCGAGTTATAGAGTTGGATATTAATAATATTCAACAAAAATTTGCTTTAAAATAAAATGTTTGAAAAACTGAAATTAAACTAAATTAATTGGGTCTAGCATTTTAGTAGAGGAAAAAGGAGGAGACATAAAAGTCACTAAAGTTTTCAGAGTCGTCTTTAGTCGTCATATAAATAACAATAACATTAATAATAATAATACTTATGGTACTAAATTTACTTATATGCATGCGCTTAATTAAGGTAACAGTTTTTTGCTTATATCTCGAAAACAGTTACTCCTATCAATTTTTATCTTTCTTTAAAAATTAAAGCTGATAAAATTTCATACAAAATAGTTATTTGCACATTTCTTTTGTAGGACCAACCATAAGCGAGTTATAGAGTTGGCTATAAATAATCTTTAACAAAAATTTGCTTTAAAATAAAACGTTTGAAAAACCGAAATTAAACTAAATTAATAGGGTCTAACACTTTAGTGGAGAAAAAAGGAGAAGACATAAAAATCACCAAAGTCTTTAAAGTTGTTTTTAGTCGTCATATTAATAACAATAACATTAATAATAATAATACTAATAGTACTAAATTTGCTTATTTGCAAACGCTTAATTAAGGTAACAGTTGTTTGGTTTCTTGCTTATATCTCGAAAACAGTTACTCTTATCAATTTTTATCTCTTTACTAAAATTAAAGCTGACAAAATTTCCTACAAAATAGTTATTTGCATTTTTCATGTAGGACTAACCATAAGCGAGATATATGATTGAAAATAATTAATATTTAAAAAAAAAGTGCTTTAACAGAAAATGTCTTGTGATTTAAAATACACTTAATTTATTGGGTCCAACACTTTATTAGAGGAAAAAGGAGGTGACATAAAAGTCACTGAAGTCTTTAGAGTCGATTTTAAATGCTGCATCTTCGACTTCGTCTCAAACATTGAAAACTGTATTACATTTTTGTTCAGTAACTGTAACAGTTTTCACTTTGGTTTTTTGCTTATATTTCAAAAACCGTTACTCCTATCAAATTTTATCTTTTTTTCACAATTAAAGCGGATAAAATTTCCTACAAAATAGTTATTTGCAAATGTCCTGTAGGACAAACCATAGGCGAGTTATAGAGTTGGATATAAATAATCTTTAACAAAAATTTGCTTTAAAATAAAATGTTTGAAAAACCGAAATTAAACTAAATTAATTGGGTCTAACACTTTAGTAGAGAAAAAAGGAGAAGACATAAAAATCACCAAAGTCTTCAAAGTTGTTTTTAGTCGTCATATTAATAACAATAACATTAATAGTAATAATACTAATAGTACTAAATTTGCTTATATGCAAGCGCTTAATTAAGGTAAGAGTTTTTTGGTTTCTTGCTTATATCTCGAAAACAGTTACTCCTATCAATTTTTATTCTTTTACTAATAATAAAGCTGATAAAATTTGCAACAAAATAGTTATTTGCATTTTTCTTGTAGGATCAACCATAAGCAAGTTATAGAGTTGGATATTAATAATATTCAACAAAAATTTGCTTTAAAATAAAATGTTTGAAAAACTGAAATTAAACTAAATTAATTGGGTCTAGCATTTTAGTAGAGGAAAAAGGAGGAGACATAAAAGTCACTAAAGTTTTCAGAGTCGTCTTTAGTCGTCATATTAATAACAATAACATTAATAATAATAATACTTATAGTACTAAATTTGCTTATATGCATGCGCTTAATTAAGGTAACAGTTTTTTGGTTTCTTGCTTATATCTCGAAAACAGTTACTCCTATCAATTTTTATCTTTCTTTAAAAATTAAAGCTGATAAAATTTCGTACAAAATAGTTATTTGCATTTCTTTTGTAGGACCAACCATAAGCGAGTTATAGAGTTGGATATAAATAATCTTTAACAAAAATTTGCTTTAAAATAAAATGTTTGAAAAACCGAAATTAAACTAAATTAATTGGGTCTAACACTTTAGTAGAGAAAAAAGGAGAAGACATAAAAATCACCAAAGTCTTCAAAGTGGTTTTTAGTCGTCATATTAATAACAATAACATTAATAATAATAATACTAATAGTACTAAATTTGCTTATATGCAAACGCTTAATTAAGGTAACAGTTGTTTGGTTTCTTGCTTATATCTCGAAAACAGTTACTCCTATCAATTTTTATCTCTTTATTAAAATTAAAGCTGACAAAATTTCCTACAAAATAGTTATTTGCATTTTTCATGTAGGACTAACCATAAGCGAGATATATGATTGAAAATAATTAATATTTAAAAAAAAAGTGCTTTAACAGAAAATGTCTTGTGATTTAAAATACACTTAATTTATTGGGTCCAACACTTTATTAGAGGAAAAAGGAGGTGACATAAAAGGCGCTGAAGTCTTTAGAGTCGTTTTTAAATGCTGCATCTTTGACTTCGTCTCATACATTGAAAACTGTATTACATTTTTGTTCAGTAACTGTAACAGTTTTCACTTTGGTTTTTTGCTTATATCTCGAAAACCGTTACTCCTATCAAATTTTATCTTTTTTTCAAAATTAAAGCGGATAAAATTTCCTACAAAATAGTTATTTGCAAATTTACTGTAGGACGAACCATAGGCGAGTTATAGAGTTGGATATAAATAATTTTTAACAAAAATTTGCTTTAAAATAAAATGTTTGAAAAACTGAAATTAAACTAAATTAATTGGGTCTAGCATTTTAGTAGAGGAAAAAGGAGGAGACATAAAAGTCACTAAAGTTTTCAGAGTCGTCTTTAGTCGTCATATTATTAACAATAACATTAATAATAATAATACTTATAGTACTAAATTTGCTTACATGCATGCGCTTAATTAAGGTAACAGTTTTTTGGTTTCTTGCTTATATCTCGAAAACAGTTACTCCTTTCAATTTTTATCTTTCTTTAAAAATTAAAGCTGATAAAATTTCATACAAAATAGTTATTTGCATTTCTTTTGTAGGACCAACCATAAGCGAGTTATAGAGTTGGATATAAATAATCTTTAACAAAAATTTGCTTTAAAATAAAATGTTTGAAAAACCGAAATTAAACTAAATTAATTGGGTCTAACACTTTAGTAGAGAAAAAAGGAGAAGACATAAAAATCACCAAAGTCTTTAAAGTTGTTTTTAGTCGTCATATTAATAACAATAACATTAATAATAATAATACTAATAGTACTAAATTTGCTTATATGCAAACGCTTAATTAAGGTAACAGTTGTTTGGTTTCTTGCTTATATCTCGAAAACAGTTACTCCTATCAATTTTTATCTCTTTATTAAAATTAAAGCTGACAAAATTTCCTACAAAATAGTTATTTGCATTTTTCATGTAGGACTAACCATAAGCGAGATATATGATTGAAAATAATTAATATTTAAAAAAAAAGTGCTTTAACAGAAAATGTCTTGTGATTTAAAATACACTTAATTTATTGGGTCCAACACTTTATTAGAGGAAAAAGGAGGTGACATAAAAGGCACTGAAGTCTTTAGAGTCGTTTTTAAATGCTGCATCTTCGACTTCGTCTCATACATTGAAAACTGTATTACATTTTTGTTCAGTAACTGTAACAGTTTTCACTTTGGTTTTTTGCTTATATCTCGAAAACCGTTACTCCTATCAAATTTTATCTTTTTTTCAAAATTAAAGCGGATAAAATTTCCTACAAAATAGTTATTTGCAAATTTACTGTAGGACGAACCATAGGCGAGTTATAGAGTTGGATATAAATAATTTTTAACAAAAATTTGCTTTAAAATAAAATGTTTGAAAAACTGAAATTAAACTAAATTAATTGGGTCTAGCATTTTAGTAGAGGAAAAAGGAGGAGACATAAAAGTCACTAAAGTTTTCAGAGTCGTCTTTAGTCGTCATATTAATAACAATAACATTAATAATAATAATACTTATAGTACTAAATTTGCTTACATGCATGCGCTTAATTAAGGTAACAGTTTTTTGGTTTCTTGCTTATATCTCGAAAACAGTTACTCCTTTCAATTTTTATCTTTCTTTAAAAATTAAAGCTGATAAAATTTCATACAAAATAGTTATTTGCATTTCTTTTGTAGGACCAACCATAAGCGAGTTATAGAGTTGGATATAAATAATCTTTAACAAAAATTTGCTTTAAAATAAAATGTTTGAAAAACCGAAATTAAACTAAATTAATTGGGTCTAACACTTTAGTAGAGAAAAAAGGAGAAGACATTAAAATTACCAAAGTCTTTAAAGTTGTTTTTAGTCGTCATATTAATAACAATAACATTAATAATAATAATACTAATAGTACTAAATTTGCTTATATGCAAACGCTTAATTAAGGTAACAGTTGTTTGGTTTCTTGCTTATATCTCGAAAACAGTTACTCCTATCAATTTTTATCTCTTTATTAAAATTAAAGCTGACAAAATTTCCTACAAAATAGTTATTTGCATTTTTCATGTAGGACTAACCATAAGCGAGATATATGATTGAAAATAATTAATATTTAAAAAAAAAGTGCTTTAACAGAAAATGTCTTGTGATTTAAAATACACTTAATTTATTGGGTCCAACACTTTATTAGAGGAAAAAGGAGGTGACATAAAAGGCACTGAAGTCTTTAGAGTCGTTTTTAAATGCTGCATCTTCGACTTCGTCTCATACATTGAAAACTGTATTACATTTTTGTTCAGTAACTGTAACAGTTTTCACTTTGGTTTTTTGCTTATATCTCGAAAACCGTTACTCCTATCAAATTTTATCTTTTTTTCAAAATTAAAGCGGATAAAATTTCCTACAAAATAGTTATTTGCAAATTTACTGTAGGACGAACCATAGGCGAGTTATAGAGTTGGATATAAATAATTTTTAACAAAAATTTGCTTTAAAATAAAATGTTTGAAAAACTGAAATTAAACTAAATTAATTGGGTCTAGCATTTTAGTAGAGGAAAAAGGAGGAGACATAAAAGTCACTAAAGTTTTCAGAGTCGTCTTTAGTCGTCATATTAATAACAATAACATTAATAATAATAATACTTATAGTACTAAATTTGCTTACATGCATGCGCTTAATTAAGGTAACAGTTTTTTGGTTTCTTGCTTATATCTCGAAAACAGTTACTCCTTTCAATTTTTATCTTCCTTTAAAAATTAAAGCTGATAAAATTTCATACAAAATAGTTATTTGCATTTCTTTTGTAGGACCAACCATAAGCGAGTTATAGAGTTGGATATAAATAATCTTTAACAAAAATTTGCTTTAAAATAAAATGTTTGAAAAACCGAAATTAAACTAAATTAATTGGGTCTAACACTTTAGTAGAGAAAAAAGGAGAAGACATAAAAATCACCAAAGTCTTTAAAGTTGTTTTTAGTCGTCATATTAATAACAATAACATTAATAATAATAATACTAATAGTACTAAATTTGCTTATATACAAGCGCTTAATTAAGGTAACAGTTTTTGGTTTCTTGCTTATATCTCGAAAACAGTTACTCCTATCAGTTTTTATCTTTCTTTAAAAATTAAAGCTGATAAAATTTCCCTACAAAATAGTTATTCGCATTTCTTTTGTAAGACCAACCATAAGCGAGTTATAGAGTTGGATATAAATAATATTTAACAAAAATTTGCTTTAAAATAAAATGTTTGAATAACTGAAATTAAACTAAATTAATTGGGTCTAACACTTTAGTAGAAGAAAAAGGAGAAGACATAAAAGTCACTAAAGGTTTCAGAGTCGTCTTTAGTCGTCATATTAATAACAATAACATTAATAATAATAATACTAATAGTACTAAATTTGCTTATATGCAAACGCTTAATTAAGGTAACAGTTGTTTGGTTTCTTGCTTATATCTCGAAAACAGTTACTCCTATCAATTTTTATCTCTTTACTAAAATTAAAGCTGACAAAATTTCCTACAAAATAGTTATTTGCATTTTTCATGTAGGACTAACCATAAGCGAGATATATGATTGAAAATAATTAATATTTAAAAAAAAAGTGCTTTAACAGAAAATGTTTTGTGATTTAAAATACACTTAATTTATTGGGTCCAACACTTTATTAGAGGAAAAAGGAGGTGACATAAAAGTCACTAAAGTCTTTAGAGTCGTTTTTAAATGCTGCATCTTCGACTTCGTCTTAAACATTGAAAACTGTATTACATTTTTGTTCAGTAACTGTGACAGTTTTCACTTTGGTTTTTTGCTTATATCTCGAAAACCGTTACTCCTATCAAATTTTATCTTTTTTTCAAAATTAAAGCGGATAAAATTTCCAACAAAATAGTTATTTGCAAATTTCCTGTAGGACGAACCATAGGCGAGTTATAGAGTTGGATATAAATAATCTTTAACAAAAATTTGCTTTAAAATAAAATGTTTGAAAAACCGAAATTAAACTAAATTAATTGGGTCTAACACTTTAGTAGAGAAAAAAGGAGAAGACATAAAAATCACCAAAGTCTTCAAAGTTGTTTTTAGTCGTCATATTAATAACAATAACATTAATAATAATAATACTAATAGTACTAAATTTGCTTATATGCAAGCGCTTAATTAAGGTAAGAGTTTTTTGGTTTCTTGCTTATATCTCGAAAACAGTTACTCCTATCAATTTTTATCTTTTTACTAATAATAAAGCTGATAAAATTTGCAACAAAATAGTTATTTGCATTTTTCTTGTAGGATCAACCATAAGCGAGTTATAGAGTTGGATATTAATAATATTCAACAAAAATTTGCTTTAAAATAAAATGTTTGAAAAACTGAAATTAAACTAAATTAATTGGGTCTAGCATTTTAGTAGAGGAAAAAGGAGGAGACATAAAAGTCACTAAAGTTTTCAGAGTCGTCTTTAGTCGTCATATTAATAACAATAACATTAATAATAATAATACTAATAGTACTAAATTTGCTTATATGCAAACGCTTAATTAAGGTAACAGTTGTTTGGTTTCTTGCTTATATCTCGAAAACAGTTACTCTTATCAATTTTTATCTCTTCACTAAAATTAAAGCTGACAAAATTTCCTACAAAATAGTTATTTGCATTTTTCATGTAGGACTAACCATAAGCGAGATATATGATTGAAAATAATTAATATTTAAAAAAAAAGTGCTTTAACAGAAAATGTCTTGTGATTTAAAATACACTTAATTTATTGGGTCCAACACTTTATTAGAGGAAAAAGGAGGTGACATAAAAGTTACTGAAGTCTTTAAAGTCGTTTTTAAATGCTGCATCTTCGACTTCGTCTCAAACATTGAAAACTGTATTACATTTTTGTTCAGTAACTGTAACAGTTTTCACTTTGGTTTTTTGCTTATATTTTGAAAAGCGTTACTCCTATCAAATTTTATCTTTTTCTCAAAATTAAAGCGGATAAAATTTCCTACAAAATAGTTATTTGCAAATGTCCTGTAGGACGAACCATAGGCGAGTTATAGAGTTGGATATAAATAATCTTTAACAAAAATTTGCTTTAAAATAAAATGTTTGAAAAACCGAAATTAAACTAAATTAATTGGGTCTAACACTTTAGTAGAGAAAAAAGGAGAAGACATAAAAATCACCAAAGTCTTCAAAGTTGTTTTTAGTCGTCATATTAATAACAATAACATTAATAATAATAATACTAATAGTACTAAATTTGCTTATATACAAGCGCTTAATTAAGGTAACAGTTTTTGGTTTCTTGCTTATATCTCGAAAACAGTTACTCCTATCAGTTTTTATCTTTCCTTAAAAATTAAAGCTGATAAAATTTCCTACAAAATAGTTATTCGCATTTCTTTTGTAGGACCAACCATAAGCGAGTTATAGAGTTGGATATAAATATTCTTTAACAAAAATTTGCTTTAAAATTAAATGTTTGAATAACCGAAATTAAACTAAATTAATTGGGTCTAACACTTTAGTAGAGAAAAAAGGAGAAGACATAAAAATCACCAAAGTCTTCAAAGTTGTTTTTAGTTGTCATATTAATAACAATAACATTAATAATAATAATACTAATAGTACTAAATTTGCTTATATACAAGCGCTTAATTAAGGTAACAGATTTTGGTTTCTTGCTTATATCTCGAAAACTGTTACTCCTATCAATTTTTATCTTTCTTTAAAAATTAAAGCTGATAAAATTTCCTACAAAATAGTTATTCGCATTTTTTTTGTAAGACCAACCATAAGCGAGTTATAGAGTTGGATATAAATATTCTTTAACAAAAATTTGCTTTAAAATAAAATGTTTGAATAACTGAAATTAAACTAAATTAATTGGGTCTAACTCTTTAGTAGAGGAAAAAGGAGAAGACATAAAAGTCACTAAAGGTCTCAGAGTCGTTTTTAGTCGTCATATTAATAACAATAGCATTAATAATAATAATAATACTAATAGTACTAAATTTGCTTATATGCAAACGCTTAATTAAGGTAACAGTTTTTTGGTTTCTTGCTTATATCTCGAAAACAGTTACTCCTATCAATTTTTATCTTTCTTTAAAAATTAAAGCTGATAAAATTTCATACAAAATAGTTATTTGCATTTCTTTTGTAGGACCAACCATAAGCGAGTTATAGAGTTGGATATAAATAATCTTTAACAAAAATTTGCTTTAAAATAAGATGTTTGAAAAACCGAAATTAAACTAAATTAATTGGGTCTAACACTTTAGTAGAGAAAAAAGGAAAAGACATAAAAATCACCAAAGTCTTCAAAGTTGTTTTTAGTCGTCAAATTTAATAACAATAACATTAATAATAATAATACTAATAGTACTATATTTGCTTATATGCAAACGCTTAATTAAGGTAACAGTTGTTTGGTTTCTTGCTTATATCTCGAAAACAGTTACTCTTATCAATTTTTATCTCTTTACTAAAATTAAAGCTGACAAAATTTCCTACAAAATAGTTGTTTGCATTTTTCATGTAGGACTAACCATAAGCGAGATATATGATTGAAAATAATTAATATTTAAAAAAAAAGTGCTTTAACAGAAAATGTCTTGTGATTTAAAATACACTTAATTTATTGGGTCCAACACTTTATTAGAGGAAAAAGGATGTGACATAAAAGTCACTGAAGTCTTTAGAGTCGTTTTTAAATGCTGCATCTTCGACTTCGTCTCAAACATTGAAAACTGTATTACATTTTTGTTCAGTAACTGTAACAGTTTTCACTTTGGTTTTTTGCTTATATTTCGAAAACCGTTACTCCTATCAAATTTTATCTTTTTTTCAAAATTAAAGCGGATAAAATTTCCTACAAAATAGTTATTTGCAAATGTCCTGTAGGACGAACCATAGGCGAGTTATAGAGTTGGATATAAATAATCTTTAACAAAAATTTGCTTTAAAATAAAATGTTTGAAAAACCGAAATTAAACTAAATTAATTAGGTCTAACACTTTAGTAGAGAAAAAAGGAGAAGACATAAAAATCACCAAAGTCTTCAAAGTTGTTTTTAGTCGTCATATTAATAACAATAACATTAATAATAATAATACTAATAGTACTAAATTTGCTTATATACAAGCGCTTAATTAAGGTAACAGTTTTTGGTTTCTTGCTTATATCTCGAAAACAGTTACTCCTATCAATTTTTATCTTTTTTTAAAAATTAAAGCTGATAAAATTTCCTACAAAATAGTTATTCGCATTTCTTTTGTAGGACCAACCATAAGCGAGTTATAGAGTTGGATATAAATATTCTTTAACAAAAATTTGCTTTAAAATAAAATGTTTGAATAACTGAAATTAAACTAAATTAATTGGGTCTAACACTTTAGTAGAGGAAAAAGGAGAAGACATAAAAGTCACTAAAGGTTTCAGAGTCGTCTTTAGTCGTCATATTAATAACAATAACATTAATAATAATAATACTAATAGTACTAAATTTGCTTATATGCAAACGCTTAATTAAGGTAACAGTTGTTTGGTTTCTTGCTTATATCTCGAAAACAGTTACTCCTATCAATTTTTATCTCTTTACTAAAATTAAAGCTGACAAAATTTCCTACAAAATAGTTATTTGCATTTTTTATGTAGAACTAACCATAAGCGAGATATATGATTGAAAATAATTAATATTTAAAAAAAAAGTGCTTTAACAGAAAATGTCTTGTGATTTAAAATACACTTAATTTATTGGGTCCAACACTTTATTAGAGGAAAAAGGAGGTGACATAAAAGTCACTAAAGTCTTTAGAGTCGTTTTTAAATGCTGCATCTTTGACTTCGTCTCAAACATTGAAAACTGTATTACATTTTTGTTCAGTAACTGTAACAGTTTTCACTTTGGTTTTTTGCTTATATTTCGAAAACCGTTACTCCTATCAAATTTTATCTTTTTTTCAAAATTAAAGCGGATAAAATTTCCTACAAAATAGTTATTTGCAAATGTGTTGTAGGACGAACCATAGGCGAGTTATAGAGTTGGATATAAATAATCTTTAACAAAAATTTGCTTTAAAATAAAATGTTTGAAAAACCGAAATTAAACTAAATTAATTGGGTCTAACACTTTAGTAGAGAAAAAAGGAGAAGACATAAAAATCACCAAAGTCTTCAAAGTTGTTTTTAGTCGTCATATTAATAACAATAACATTAATAATAATAATACTAATAGTACTAAATTTGCTTATATGCAAGCGCTTAATTAAGGTAAGAGTTTTTTGGTTTCTTGCTTATATCTCGAAAACAGTTACTCCTATCAATTTTTATCTTTTTACTAATAATAAAGCTGATAAAATTTGCAACAGAATAGTGATTTGCATTTTTCTTGTAGGATCAACCATAAGCGAGTTATAGAGTTGGATATTAATAATATTCAACAAAAATTTGCTTTAAAATAAAATGTTTGAAAAACTGAAATTAAACTAAATCAATTGGGTCTAGCATTTTAGTAGAGGAAAAAGGAGGAGACATAAAAGTCACTAAAGTTTTCAGAGTTGTCTTTAGTCGTCATATTAATAACAATAACATTAATAATAATAATACTTATAGTACTAAATTTGCTTATATGCATGCGCTTAATTAAGGTAACAGTTTTTTGGTTTCTTGCTTATATCTCGAAAACAGTTACTCCTATCAATTTTTATCTCTTTACTAAAATTAAAGCTGACAAAATTTCCTACAAAATAGTTATTTGCATTTTTCATGTAGGACTAACCATAAGCGAGATATATGATTGACAATAATTAATATTTAAAAAAAAAGTGCTTTAACAGAAAATGTCTTGTGATTTAAAATACACTTAATTTATTGGGTCTAACACTTTATTAGAGGAAAAAGGAGGTGACATAAAAGTCACTGAAGTCTTTAGAGTCGTTTTTAAATGCTGCATCTTCGACTTCGTCTCAAACATTGAAAACTGTATTACATTTTTGTTCAGTAACTGTAACAGTTTTCACTTTGGTTTTTTGCTTATATCTCGAAAACCGTTACTCCTATCAAATTTTATCTTTTTTTCAAAATTAAAGCGGATAAAATTTCCTACAAAATAGTTATTTGCAAATTTCCTGTAGGACGAACCATAGGCGAGTTATAGAGTTGGATATAAATAATTTTTAACAAAAATTTGCTTTAAAATAAAATGTTTGAAAAACTGAAATTAAACTAAATTAATTGGGTCTAGCATTTTAGTAGAGGAAAAAAGAGGAGACATAAAAGTCACTAAAATTTTCAGAGTCGTTTTTAGTCGTCATATTAATAACAATAACATTAATAATAATAATACTTATAGTACTAAATTTGCTTATATGCATGCGCTTAATTAAGGTAACAGTTTTTTGGTTTCTTGCTTATATCTCGAAAACAGTTACTCCTATCAATTTTTATCTTTCTTTAAAAATTAAAGCTGATAAAATTTCATACAAAATAGTTATTTTCATTTCTTTTGTAGGACCAACCATAAGCGAGTTATAGAGTTGGATATAAATAATCTTTAACAAAAATTTGCTTTAAAATAAAATGTTTGAAAAACCGAAATTAAACTAAATTAATTGGGTCTAACACTTTAGTAGGGAAAAAAGGAGAAGACATAAAAATCACCAAAGTCTTCAAAGTTGTTTTTAGTCGTCATATTAATAACAATAACATTAATAATAATAATACTAATAGTACTAAATTTGCATATATGCAAGCGCTTAATTAAGGTAAGAGTTTTTTGGTTTCTTGCTTATATCTCGAAAACAGTTACTCCTATCAATTTTTATCTTTCTTTAAGAATTAAAGCTGATAAAATTTTCTACAAAATAGTTATTCGCGTTTCTTTTGTAGGACCAACCATAAGCGAGTTATAGAGTTGGATATAAATAATCTTTAACAAAAATTTGCTTTAAAATAAAATGTTTGAAAAACCGAAATTAAACTAAATTAATTGGGTCTAACACTTTAGTAGAGAAAAAAGGAGAAGACATAAAAATCACCAAAGTCTTTAAAGTTGTTTTTAGTCGTCATATTAATAACAATAACATTAATAATAATAATACTAAGAGTACTAAATTTGCTTATATGCAAACGCTTAATTAAGGTAACAGTTTTTTGGTTTCTTGCTTATATCCCGAAAACAGTTACTTCTATCAATTTTTATCTCTTTACTAAAATTAAAGCTGACAAAATTTCCTACAAAATAATTATTTGCATTTTTCATGTAGGACTAACCATAAGCGAGATATATGATTGACAATAATTAATATTTAAAAAAAAAGTGCTTTAACAGAAAATGTCTTGTGATTTAAACTACACTTAATTTATTGGGTCCAACACTTTATTAGAGGAAAAAGGAGGTGACATAAAAGTCACTGAAGTCTTTAGAGTCGTTTTTAAATGCTGCATCTTCGAATTCGTCTCAAACATTAAAAACTGTATTACATTTTTGTTCAGTAACTGTATCAGTTTTCACTTTG
>NC_087400.1:15045711-15048211 GCF_031307605.1 Tribolium castaneum
TATTATTATTAAAAACTTATATTAAACAGACAGAAAACGTATTCTGTCACAAAAGAGCTTATTATGTATCACTTTAAATAGAAGCAGTTTATCCTGTTTGTTCCTTTGCTTACATAAGAGCAAACTTTTATAAAGCGTAACTAAAGCCACATATTCTGACACAAAAAAACGAATTACGTTATAGACTTGACGAGAACGGCGTATCTCGGACTCTTGTAGGACTCTTATAGAAACAAAAAGTATCAGTTTGGATTAAAACAAATTATTTTTGTTGACTCTTAGTCCGAATTGTTCATCAGTTCAAACAAAAACGGCTTATTTTAGACGATCTTTTGCTTTGAACAACAAAACTTACATCGAACAGACTAAAAACGTATAAATCTGGCATAAAAGAGCAATTTATGTATCACTTTGTATAAAGGCAGCTAATCCTATTCGTTTCATTGCTAAAATAGACTAAATTGTTATTAATCCTAACAAAAACGCAGTATTTTGGCACAAAATACTAATTACATTATAGTTATGACGAGAATAGCTTATTTGGAATGATTCTATGCTTCCAAACGAGTAAATTTTTATTAAACAGATGCCAAACATCATGTTTTGTCCTATAATGACATTTTATATTGCAGTTTGTATTGATTCTTTGTTTGAAGCAGCAAACCTAACATTAAAGAATCTGAAAACTTTGTATTCGGACACAAACCACCGAATTTTGTATCAGTTTAGACAAAAACGGTTGATTTTCGACAATATTTTGCTTTGAACAAGAAAACTTATATCAAACAGACTAAAAACGTCTTATTTTAGCACAAAACAAAAGATTTGCGTTATAGTCTTGACGAGAACTGTTAATTTCAAACGATTCTATGCTTTGAAACCAGTATACTTTCACTAAACAGAGGCAAAACGTCTGATTTCGCCTTTGAAAAACGATTTATGTCACAGTTTGGATTAAAACCAATTATTTTCGTTTATTCATTGTTACAAACAAGAAACCTTACATCAAAGAAACTAAAAACTCCTTATTCAGGCACAGAAATTCGAATTACGTTTCAGTCTGGACAAAAACTGCTTATTTTAGACGATCCTTTGTTTTGAACACCAAAACTTACATTAAAAAGATTAAAAACGTCTTATTCTGGCTGAAAACTGCAAATTATATATTACTCTAGATAAAAGCAATTTATCCTGATTACTCCTTTACTTAGAATAGAGTAAACTTGTATAAAACTTAATAAAAACTTTAAATTTCGTCTTAAAGAAATAATTTACGTAATAGTTTTGACCAGCACTGTTAATTTCAAGCGATTTTATGATTGGAAACGAATGAACTTTTATGAGGCAGATGCAAAACCACATATTACCATTTAAAGTATTACCTTTTGCAACAAGAAATTTTACGTCAAAGAAACTGAAAATTTCGTATCCATGCACAAATATCGAATTACGTATCAGTTTAGGCAAATACAGCTAATTTTAAACGATTCCTTGCTATAAACAAGAAAAATTTTATCAAACATATTGAAAACGTTTTATTCTCGAAAATAAGAGCAAATTATGTATCAGTTTTAACAAAAGCGGATTACTCTGTTTGATTCTATTCTTAGAGTAGAGTAAACTACTATAAAACGTAATGAAAACTCTATATTAAAGCTCGAAAGAACAAATTACGTTATATTTTTGACAAAAAAAAAATATTTCGGACGATTACATTCTTCGAAGTTAGCAAACTTTAATTAAACAAGTGCAAAAGCTAATACTTTGCTTTAAAATGACGATTTATGTGGTAATATGGTGTTTTGCATCTGTCCTATAAAAGTTTACTCGTTTCGCTCCATTGAATCATTCGAAATAAATTATTTTGCCACAACAACAACGAAAATAATTTGTTTTTGTTTAAACTGTAACTTAAGTAGTTTTTATAAAACGAACTAAGACGTTTGGCATCTGTTTAGTGAAAGTTTTCTCGTTTGGGGGCATAAAATCGTTTGAAATTAACAGTTCTGGTCAAAACTATAACGTAAATTATTTCTTTGAGACGAAATTTAAAGTTTTCATTAAGTTTTATGCAAGTTTGCCCTATTCTAAGCACAGGAGTAATCAGGATAAACTGCTTTTATCCAAAGTAATACATAATTTGCAGTTTTGAGCCAGAATAAGACGTTTTTAATCTTTTTAATGTAAGTTTTCGTGTTCAAAAGAAAGGATCGTCTAAAATAAGCAGTTTCTGTCCAAACTGAAACGTAATTTGATTTTCTGTGTCTGAATAAGAGGTTTTCAGTTTCTTTGATGTAAGGTTTCTTGTTTGTAACAATGAATAAACGAAAATAATTGGTTTTAATCCAAACTGTGATATAAATCGTTTTTCAAAGGCGAAATCAGACGTTTTGCCTCTGTTTAGTAAAAGTATACTGGTTTCAAAGCATAGAATCGTTTGAAATTAACAGTTCTCGTCAAGACTATAACGCAAATCTTTTGTTTTGTGCTAAAATAAGAC
>NC_087400.1:15053211-15093211 GCF_031307605.1 Tribolium castaneum
AATAATAATACTTATAATGAATTTCTTTCTAAATTGAAGCTTAGTTTTTCTAAGCAAAAATGAAGCTTATTTTGTGTTATCTGAGCGTTTTCTCATTTCTATGCAAGAAATCATTTGTGATCTGTGTTTTTAGGCAAGAAATTGTCTAAAATTAATAACTCATTTTAAAACTGGTATAAAAACATTTACTATACAAAAGTTATAATTACAAAAGTAATAATAATAATAATAATAATAATAATAATAATAATAATAATAATAATAATAATAATAATAATAATAATAATAATAATGATAATAATAATAATAATAATAATAATAATAATAATAATAATAATAATAATAATAATAATTATAATAATAATAATAATAATAAAAATAATAATAATAATAATAATAATAATAATAGTAATAAAAATAATAATAAGAGTAGTAATAACGTCTAAAATAAGCCGTTTTTGTTTGAACTGATGAACAATTCGGACTAAGAGTCAACAAAAATAATTTATTTTAATCCAAACTGATACTTTTTGTTTCTATAAGGGTCCTATAAGAGTCCGAGATACGCCGTTCTCGTCAAGTCTATAACGTACATAAGAGCAAACTTTTATAAAGCGTTGTTAGACCCAATTAATTTAGTTTAATTTTGGTTTTTCAAACATTCTATTTTAAAGCAAATTTTTGTTAAAGATTATTTATATCCAACTCTATAACTCGCTTATGGTTGGTCCTACAAGAAAAATTCAAATAACTATTTTGTAGAAAATTTTATCAGCTTTAATTTTGAAAAAAAGATAAAAATTGATAGGAGTAACTGTTTTCGAGATATAAGCAAAAAAGCAATAAGAAAACTGTAACTGTTAGCACTTTTTTTTAAAATATTAATTATTTTCAAACTTATATCTCGCTTATGGTTAGTTCTACATGAAAAATGCAAATAACTATTTTGTAGGAAATTTTAGCAGCTTTAATTTTAGTAAAAAGATAAAAATTGATAGGAGTAACTGATTTCGAGATATAAGCAAAAAACCAAAAAACTGTTACCTTAATTAAGCGCTTGCATATAAGCAAATTTAGTACTATAAGTATTATTATTATTAATGTTATTGTTATTAATATGACGACTAAAAACGTCTCTGAAGACTTTGGTGACTTTTATGTCTTCTCCTTTTTCCTCTACTAAATTGTTAGATCCAATTAATTTAGTTTAATTTCGGTTTTTCAAACATTTTATTTTAAAGCAAATTTTTGTTAAATATTATTTATATTCAACTCTACAACTCGCTTATGGTTGGTCTTACAAAAGAAATGCAAATAACTATTTTGTAGGAAATTTCATCAGCTTTAATTTTGAAAAAAAAATAAAAATTGATAGGAGTAACTGTTTTCGAGATATGAGCAAAAAACCAGAGTGAAAACTGTTACAGTTACTGAACAAAAATGTAATTCAGTTTTCAATGTTTGAGACGAAGTCGAAAATGCAGCATTTAAAAACGACTCTGAAGACTTCAGTGATTTTTATGTTACCTCTTTTTTCTTCTAATAAAGTATTGGATCCAATAAATTAAGTGTATTTTAAATCACAAGACATTTTCTGTTAAAGCACTTTTTTTTAAATATTAATTATTTTCATTCTTATATCTCGCTTATGGTTAGTCCTACATAAAAAATGCAAATAACTATTTTGTAGGAAATTTTATCAGCTTTAATTTTAGTAAAAAATAAAAATTGATAGGAGTAACTGATTTCGAGATATAAGCAAGAAACCAATAAACTGTTACCTTAATTAAGCGCTTGCATATAAGCAAATTTAGTACTATAAGTATTATTATTATTAATGTTATTGTTATTAATGTGACGACTAAAGACGACTCTGAAAACTTTAGTGAATTTTATGTTTCCTCCTTTTTCCTCTACTATAATGCTAGACCCAATTAATTTAGTTTAATTTCAGTTTTTCAAACATTTTATTTTAAAGCAAATTTTTGTTAAAAATTATTTATATCCAACTCTATAACTCGCTTATGGTTGGTCCTACAAGAAAAATTCAAATAACTATTTTGTAGAAAATTTTATCAGCTTTAATTTTGAAAAAAAAATAAAAATTGATAGGAGTAACTGTTTTCGAGATATAAGCAAAAAAGCAATAAGAAAACTGTAACTGTTACTGAACAAAAATGTAATTCAGTTTTTAATGTTTGAGACGAAGTCGAAAATGCAGCATTTAAAACGACTCTGAAGACTTCAGTGACTTTTATGTCACCTCCTTTTTCTTCTAAAAAAGTATTGGACTCAATAAATTAAATGTATTTTAAATCACAAGGCATTTTCTGTTAAAGCACTTTTTTTTAAATATTAATTATTTTCAAACTTATATCTCGCTTATGGTTAGTTCTACATGAAAAATGCAAATAACTATTTTGTAGGATATTTTATCAGCTTAAATTTTAGTAAAAAAATAAAAATTGATAAGTGTAACTGTTTTCGAGATATAAGCAAGAAACCAAAAAACTGTTACCTTAATTAATTGCTTGCATATAAGCAAATTTAGTACTATTAGTATTATTAATGTTATTGTTATTAATATGACGACTAAAAACGATTCTGAAGACTTTGGTGACTTTTATGTCTTCTCCTTTTTCTTCTAATAAAGTGTTAAACCCAATTAATTTAGTTTAATTTCGGTTTTCAAACATTTTATTTTAAAGCAAATTTTTGTTAAAGATTATTTATATCCAACTCTATAACTCGCTTATGGTTGGTCCTACAAGAAAAATTCAAATAACTATTTTGTAGAAAATTTTATCAGCTTTAATTTTGAAAAAAAGATAAAAATTGATAGGAGTAACTGTTTTCGAGATATAAGCAAAAAAGCAATAAGAAAACTGTAACTGTTAGCACTTTTTTTTAAAATATTAATTATTTTCAAACTTATATCTCGCTTATGGTTAGTTCTACATGAAAAATGCAAATAACTATTTTGTAGGAAATTTTAGCAGCTTTAATTTTAGTAAAAAGATAAAAATTGATAGGAGTAACTGATTTCGAGATATAAGCAAAAAACCAAAAAACTGTTACCTTAATTAAGCGCTTGCATATAAGCAAATTTAGTACTATAAGTATTATTATTATTAATGTTATTGTTATTAATATGACGACTAAAAACGTCTCTGAAGACTTTGGTGACTTTTATGTCTTCTCCTTTTTCCTCTACTAAATTGTTAGATCCAATTAATTTAGTTTAATTTCGGTTTTTCAAACATTTTATTTTAAAGCAAATTTTTGTTAAATATTATTTATATTCAACTCTACAACTCGCTTATGGTTGGTCTTACAAAAGAAATGCAAATAACTATTTTGTAGGAAATTTCATCAGCTTTAATTTTGAAAAAAAAATAAAAATTGATAGGAGTAACTGTTTTCGAGATATGAGCAAAAAACCAGAGTGAAAACTGTTACAGTTACTGAACAAAAATGTAATTCAGTTTTCAATGTTTGAGACGAAGTCGAAAATGCAGCATTTAAAAACGACTCTGAAGACTTCAGTGATTTTTATGTTACCTCTTTTTTCTTCTAATAAAGTATTGGATCCAATAAATTAAGTGTATTTTAAATCACAAGACATTTTCTGTTAAAGCACTTTTTTTTAAATATTAATTATTTTCATTCTTATATCTCGCTTATGGTTAGTCCTACATAAAAAATGCAAATAACTATTTTGTAGGAAATTTTATCAGCTTTAATTTTAGTAAAAAATAAAAATTGATAGGAGTAACTGATTTCGAGATATAAGCAAGAAACCAATAAACTGTTACCTTAATTAAGCGCTTGCATATAAGCAAATTTAGTACTATAAGTATTATTATTATTAATGTTATTGTTATTAATGTGACGACTAAAGACGACTCTGAAAACTTTAGTGAATTTTATGTTTCCTCCTTTTTCCTCTACTATAATGCTAGACCCAATTAATTTAGTTTAATTTCAGTTTTTCAAACATTTTATTTTAAAGCAAATTTTTGTTAAAAATTATTTATATCCAACTCTATAACTCGCTTATGGTTGGTCCTACAAGAAAAATTCAAATAACTATTTTGTAGAAAATTTTATCAGCTTTAATTTTGAAAAAAAAATAAAAATTGATAGGAGTAACTGTTTTCGAGATATAAGCAAAAAAGCAATAAGAAAACTGTAACTGTTACTGAACAAAAATGTAATTCAGTTTTTAATGTTTGAGACGAAGTCGAAAATGCAGCATTTAAAACGACTCTGAAGACTTCAGTGACTTTTATGTCACCTCCTTTTTCTTCTAAAAAAGTATTGGACTCAATAAATTAAATGTATTTTAAATCACAAGGCATTTTCTGTTAAAGCACTTTTTTTTAAATATTAATTATTTTCAAACTTATATCTCGCTTATGGTTAGTTCTACATGAAAAATGCAAATAACTATTTTGTAGGATATTTTATCAGCTTAAATTTTAGTAAAAAAATAAAAATTGATAAGTGTAACTGTTTTCGAGATATAAGCAAGAAACCAAAAAACTGTTACCTTAATTAATTGCTTGCATATAAGCAAATTTAGTACTATTAGTATTATTAATGTTATTGTTATTAATATGACGACTAAAAACGATTCTGAAGACTTTGGTGACTTTTATGTCTTCTCCTTTTTCTTCTAATAAAGTGTTAAACCCAATTAATTTAGTTTAATTTCGGTTTTCAAACATTTTATTTTAAAGCAAATTTTTGTTAAAGATTATTTATATCCAACTCTATAACTCACTTACGAGTATAGTTGGTCTTACAAAAGAAATGCTTATAACTATTTTGTAGGAAATTTTATCAGCTTTAATTTTGAAAGAATGATAAAAATTGATAGGAGTAACTGTTTTCGAGATATAAGCAAAAAACCAAAGTGAAAACTGTTACAGTTACTGAACAAAAATGTAATTCAGTTTTCAATGTTTGAGACGAAGTCGAAAATGCAGCATTTAAAAACGACTCTGAAGACTTCAGTGACTTTTATGTCACCTCCTTTTTCTTCTAATAAAGTATTGAACCCAATAAATTAAGTGTATTTTAAATCACAAGACATTTTCTGTTAAAGCACTTTTTTTTTAAATATTAATTGTTTTCAAACTTAAATCTCGCTTATGGTTAGTCCTTCATGAAAAATGCAAATAACTATTTTGTAGAAAATTTTAGCAGCTTTAATTTTAGTAAAAAGATAAAAATTGATAGGAGTAACTGTTTTTGAGATATAAGCAAGAAACCAAAAAACTGTTACCTTAATTAAGCGCTTGCATATAAGCAAATTTTGTACTATTAGTATTATTATTATTAATGTTATTGTTTTTAATATGACGATTAAAAACGTCTCTGAAGACTTTGGTGACTTTTATGTCTTCTCCTTTTTCCTCTACTAAAGTGTTAGATCCAATTAATTTAGTTTAATTTCGGTTTTTCAAACATTTTATTTTAAAGCAAATTTTTGTTAAATATTATTTATATCCAACTCTATAACTCGCCTATGGTTGGTCCTACAGGAAATTTGCAAATAACTATTTTGTAGGAAATTTTATCCGCTTTAATTTTGAAAGAATGATAAAAATTGATAGGAGTAACTGTTTTCGAGATATAAGCAAAAAACCAAAGTGAAAACTGTTACAGTTACTGAACAAAAATGTAATTCAGTTTTCAATGTTTGAGACGAAGTCGAAAATGCAGCATTTAAAAACGACTCTGAAGACTTCAGTGATTTTTATGTCACCTCCTTTTCCTTCTAATAAAGTATTGGATCCAATAAATTAAGTGTATTTTAAATTACAAGACATTTTCTGTTAAAGCACTTTTTTTTTAAATATTAATTGTTTTCAAACTTAAATCTCGCTTATGGTTAGTCCTTCATGAAAAATGCAAATAACTATTTTGTAGAAAATTTTAGCAGCTTTAATTTTAGTAAAAAGATAAAAATTGATAGGAGTAACTGTTTTTGAGATATAAGCAAGAAACCAAAAAACTGTTACCTTAATTAAGCGCTTGCATATAAGCAAATTTTGTACTATTAGTATTATTATTATTAATGTTATTGTTTTTAATATGACGATTAAAAACGTCTCTGAAGACTTTGGTGACTTTTATGTCTTCTCCTTTTTCCTCTACTAAAGTGTTAGATCCAATTAATTTAGTTTAATTTCGGTTTTTCAAACATTTTATTTTAAAGCAAATTTTTGTTAAATATTATTTATATCCAACTCTATAACTCGCCTATGGTTGGTCCTACAGGAAATTTGCAAATAACTATTTTGTAGGAAATTTTATCCGCTTTAATTTTGAAAGAATGATAAAAATTGATAGGAGTAACTGTTTTCGAGATATAAGCAAAAAACCAAAGTGAAAACTGTTACAGTTACTGAACAAAAATGTAATTCAGTTTTCAATGTTTGAGACGAAGTCGAAAATGCAGCATTTAAAAACGACTCTGAAGACTTCAGTGATTTTTATGTCACCTCCTTTTCCTTCTAATAAAGTATTGGATCCAATAAATTAAGTGTATTTTAAATTACAAGACATTTTCTGTTAAAGCACTTTTTTTTAAATATTAATTATTTTCATACTTATATCTCGCTTATGGTTAGTCCTACATAAAAAATGGAAATAACTATTTTGTAGGAAATTTTATCAGCTTTAATTTTAGTAAAAAGATAAAAATTGATAGGAGTAACTGTTTTCGAGATATAAGCAAGAAACCAAAAAACTGTTACCTTAATTAAGCGCATGCATATAAGCAAATTTAGTACTATAAGTATTATTATTATTAATGGTATTGTTATTAATATGACGACTAAAGACGACTCTGAAAACTTTAGTGACTTTTATGTCTCCTCCTTTTTCCTCTACTAAAATGCTAGACCCAATTAATTTAGTTTAATTTCAGTTTTTCAAACATTTTATATTAAAGCAAATTTTTGTTAAAAATTATTTATATCCAACTCTATAACTCGCCTATGGTTCGTCCTACAGGAAATTTGCAGATAACTATTTTGTAGGAAATTTTATCCGCTTTAATTTTGAAAAAAAGATAAAATTTGATAGGAATAACGGTTTTCGAGATATAAGCAAAAAACCAAAGTGAAAACTGTTACAGTTACTGAACAATAATGTAATACAGTTTTCAATGTTTGAGACGTAGTCGAAGATGCAGCATTTAAAAACGACTCTAAAGACTTCAGTGACTTTTATGTCGCCTCCTTTTTCCTCTAATAAAATGTTTGACCCAATAAATTAAGTGTATTTTAAATCACAAGACATTTTCTGTTAAAGCACTTTTTTTTTTAATATTAATTATTTTCAAACATATATCTCGCTTATGGTTAGTTCTACATGAAAAATGCAAATAACTATTTTGTAGGAAATTTTGTCAGCTTTAGTTTTAGTAAAAAGACAAAAATTGATAGGAGTAACTGTTTTCGAGATATAAGCAAGAAACCAAAAAACTGTGATTTAAAATACACTTAATTTATTGAGTCCAATAATTTTTTAGAAGAAAAAGGAGGTGACATAAAAGTCACTGAAGTCTTCAGAGTCGTTTTAAATGCTGCATTTTCGACTTCGTCTCAAACATTAAAAACTGAATTACATTTTTGTTCAGTAACAGTTACAGTTTTCTTATTGCTTTTTTGCTTATATCTCGAAAACAGTTACTCCTATCAATTTTTATCTTTTTTTCAAAATTAAAGCTGATAAAATTTTCTACAAAATAGTTATTTGAATTTTTCTTGTAGGACCAACCATAAGCGAGTTATAGAGTTGGATATAAATAATTTTTAACAAAAATTTGCTTTAAAATAAAATGTTTGAAAAACTGAAATTAAACTAAAAATTAAAGAAAATGTGATTTAAAATACACTTAATTTATTGGATCCAATACTTTATTAGAAGAAAAAAGAGGTAACATAAAAATCACTGAAGTTTTCAGAGTCGTTTTTAAATGCTGCATTTTCGACTTCGTCTCAAACATTGAAAACTGAATTACATTTTTGTTCAGTAACTGTAACAGTTTTCACTTTGGTTTTTTGCTCATATCTCGAAAACAGTTACTCCTATCAATTTTTATTTTTTTTTCAAAATTAAAGCTGATGAAATTTCCTACAAAATAGTTATTTGCATTTCTTTTGTAAGACCAACCATAAGCGAGTTGTAGAGTTGAATATAAATAATATTTAACAAAAATTTGCTTTAAAATAAAATGTTTGAAAAACCGAAATTAAACTAAATTAATTGGATCTAACAATTTAGTAGAGGAAAAAGGAGAAGACATAAAAGTCACCAAAGTCTTCAGAGACGTTTTTAGTCGTCATATTAATAACAATAACATTAATAATAATAATACTTATAGTACTAAATTTGCTTATATGCAAGCGCTTAATTAAGGTAACAGTTTTTTGGTTTTTTGCTTATATCTCGAAATCAGTTACTCCTATCAATTTTTATCTTTTTACTAAAATTAAAGCTGCTAAAATTTCCTACAAAATAGTTATTTGCATTTTTCATGTAGAACTATAGTAGAGAAAAAAGGAGAAGACATAAAAATCACCAAAGTCTTCAAAGTTGTTTTTAGTCGTCATATTAATAACAATAACATTAATAATAATAATACTAATAGTACTAAATTTGCTTATATGCAAGCGCTTAATTAAGGTAAGAGTTTTTTGGTTTCTTGCTTATATCTCGAAAACAGTTACTCCTATCAATTTTTATTTTTTTACTAATAATAAAGCTGATAAAATTTGCAACAAAATAGTAATTTGCATTTTTCTTGTAGGATCAACCATAAGCAAGTTATAGAGTTGGATATTAATAATATTCAACAAAAATTTGCTTTAAAATAAAATGTTTGAAAAACTGAAATTAAACTAAATTAATTGGGTCTAGCATTTTAGTAGAGGAAAAAGGAGGAGACATAAAAGTCACTAAAGTTTTCAGAGTCGTCTTTAGTCGTCATATTAATAACAATAACATTAATAATAATAATACTTATAGTACAAAATTTGCTTATATGCATGCGCTTAATTAAGGTAACAGTTTTTTGGTTTCTTGCTTATATCTCGAAAGCAGTTACTCCTATCAATTTTTATCTCTTCACTAAAATTAAAGCTGACAAAATTTCCTACAAAATAGTTATTTGCATTTTTTATGTAGGACTAACCATAAGCGAGATATATGATTGAAAATAATTAATATTTAAAAAAAAAGTGCTTTAACAGAAAATGTCTTGTGATTTAAAATACACTTAATTTATTGGGTCTAACACTTTATTAGAGGAAAAAGGAGGTGACATAAACGTCACTGAAGTCTTTAGAGTCGTTTTTAAATGCTGCATCTTCGACTTCGTCTCAAACATTGAAAACTGTATTACATTTTTGTTCAGTAACTGTAACAGTTTTCACTTTGGTTTTTTACTTATATCTCGAAAACCGTTACTCCTATCAAATTTTATCTTTTTTTCAAAATTAAAGCGGATAAAATTTCCTACAAAATAGTTATTTGCAAATTTCCTGTAGGACGAACCATAGGCGAGTTATAGAGTTGGATATAAATAATTTTTAACAAAAATTTGCTTTAAAATAAAATGTTTGAAAAACTGAAATTAAACTAAATTAATTGGGCCTAGCATTTTAGTAGAGGAAAAAGGAGGAGACATAAAAGTCACTAAAGTTTTCAGAGTCGTCTTTAGTCGTCATATTAATAACAATAACATTAATAATAATAATACTTATAGTACTAAATTTGCTTATATGCATGCGCTTAATTAAGGTAACAGTTTTTTGGTTTCTTGCTTATATCTCGAAAACAGTTACTCCTATCAATTTTTATCTTTCTTTAAAAATTAAAGCTGATAAAATTTCATACAAAATAGTTATTTGCATTTCTTTTGTAGGACCAACCATAAGCGAGTTATAGAGTTGGATATAAATAATCTTTAACAAAAATTTGCTTTAAAATAAAATGTTTGAAAAACCGAAATTAAACTAAATTAATTGGGTCTAACACTTTAGTAGAGAAAAAAGGAGAAGACATAAAAATCACCAAAGTCTTTAAAGTTGTTTTTAGTCGTCATATTAATAACAATAACATTAATAATAATAATACTAATAGTACTAAATTTGCTTATATGCAAACGCTTAATTGAGGTAACAGTTGTTTGGTTTCTTGCTTATATCTCGAAAACAGTTACTCTTATCAATTTTTATCTCTTTACTAAAATTAAAGCTGACAAAATTTCCTACAAAATAGTTATTTGCATTTTTCATGTAGGACTAACCATAAGCGAGATATATGATTGAAAATAATTAATATTTAAAAAAAAAGTGCTTTAACAGAAAATGTCTTGTGATTTAAAATACACTTAATTTATTGGGTCCAACACTTTATTAGAGGAAAAAGGAGGTGACATAAAAGTCACTGAAGTCTTTAGAGTCGTTTTTAAATGCTGCATCTTCGACTTCGTCTCAAACATTGAAAACTGTATTACATTTTTGTTCAGTAACTGTAACAGTTTTCACTTTGGTTTTTTGCTTATATTTCGAAAACCGTTACTCCTATTAAATTTTATTTTTTTTTCAAAATTAAAGCGGATAAAATTTCCTACAAAATAGTTATTTGCAAATGTCCTGTAGGACGAACCATAGGCGAGTTATAGAGTTGGATATAAATAATCTTTAACAAAAATTTGCTTTAAAATAAAATGTTTGAAAAACCGAAATTAAACTAAATTAATTGGGTCTAACACTTTAGTAGAGAAAAAAGGAGAAGACATAAAAATCACCAAAGTCTTCAAAGTTGTTTTTAGTCGTCATATTAATAACAATAACATTAATAATAATAATACTAATAGTACTAAATTTGCTTATATGCAAGCGCTTAATTAAGGTAAGAGTTTTTTGGTTTCTTGCTTATATCTCGAAAACAGTTACTCCTATCAATTTTTATCTTTTTACTAATAATAAAGCTGATAAAATTTGCAACAAAATAGTTATTTGCATTTTTCTTGTAGGATCAACCATAAGCGAGTTATAGAGTTGGATATTAATAATATTCAACAAAAATTTGCTTTAAAATAAAATGTTTGAAAAACTGAAATTAAACTAAATTAATTGGGTCTAGCATTTTAGTAGAGGAAAAAGGAGGAGACATAAAAGTCACTAAAGTTTTCAGAGTCGTCTTTAGTCGTCATATTAATAACAATAACATTAATAATAATAATACTTATGGTACTAAATTTGCTTATATGCATGCGCTTAATTAAGGTAACAGTTTTTTGGTTTCTTGCTTATATCTCGAAAACAGTTACTCCTATCAATTTTTATCTTTCTTTAAAAATTAAAGCTGATAAAATTTCATACAAAATAGTTATTTGCATTTCTTTTGTAGAACCAACCATAAGCGAGTTATAGAGTTGGATATAAATAATCTTTAAAAAAAATTTGCTTTAAAATAAAATGTTTGAAAAACCGAAATTAAACTAAATTAATTGGGTCTAACACTTTAGTAGAGAAAAAAGGAGAAGACATAAAAATCACCAAAGTCTTTAAAGTTGTTTTTAGTCGTCATATTAATAACAATAACATTAATAATAATAATACTAATAGTACTAAATTTGCTTATATGCAAACGCTTAATTAAGGTAACAGTTGTTTGGTTTCTTGCTTATATCTCGAAAACAGTTACTCTTATCAATTTTTATCTCTTTACTAAAATTAAAGCTGACAAAATTTCCTACAAAATAGTTATTTGCATTTTTCATGTAGGACTAACCATAAGCGAGATATATGATTGAAAATAATTAATATTTAAAAAAAAAGTGCTTTAACAGAAAATGTCTTGTGATTTAAAATACACTTAATTTATTGGGTCCAACACTTTATTAGAGGAAAAAGGAGGTGACATAAAAGTCACTGAAGTCTTTAGAGTCGTTTTTAAATGCTGCATCTTCGACTTCGTCTCAAACATTGAAAACTGTATTACATTTTTGTTCAGTAACTGTAACAGTTTTCTCTTTGGTTTTTTGCTTATATTTCGAAAACCGTTACTCCTATCAAATTTTATCTTTTTTTCAAAATTAAAGCGGATAAAATTTCCTACAAAATAGTTATTTGCAAATGTCCTGTAGGACGAACCATAGGCGAGTTATAGAGTTGGATATAAATAATCTTTAACAAAAATTTGCTTTAAAATAAAATGTTTGAAAAACCGAAATTAAACTAAATTAATTGGGTCTAACACTTTAGTAGAGAAAAAAGGAGAAGACATAAAAATCACCAAAGTCTTCAAAGTTGTTTTTAGTCGTCATATTAATAACAATAACATTAATAATAATAATACTAATAGTACTAAATTTGCTTATATGCAAGCGCTTAATTAAGGTAAGAGTTTTTTGGTTTCTTGCTTATATCTCGAAAACAGTTACTCCTATCAATTTTTATCTTTTTACTAATAATAAAGCTGATAAAATTTGCAACAAAATAGTTATTTGCATTTTTCTTGTAGGATCAACCATAAGCGAGTTATAGAGTTGGATATTAATAATATTCAACAAAAATTTGCTTTAAAATAAAATGTTTGAAAAACTGAAATTAAACTAAATTAATTGGGTCTAGCATTTTAGTAGAGGAAAAAGGAGGAGACATAAAAGTCACTAAAGTTTTCAGAGTCGTCTTTAGTCGTCATATTAATAACAATAACATTAATAATAATAATACTTATGGTACTAAATTTGCTTATATGCATGCACTTAATTAAGGTAACAGTTTTTTGGTTTCTTGCTTATATCTCGAACACAGTTACTCCTATCAATTTTTATCTTTCTTTAAAAATTAAAGCTGATAAAATTTCATACAAAATAGTTATTTGCATTTCTTTTGTAGGACCAACCATAAGCGAGTTATAGAGTTGGATATAAATAATCTTTAACAAAAATTTGCTTTAAAATAAAATGTTTGAAAAACCGAAATTAAACTAAATTAATTGGGTCTAACACTTTAGTAGAGAAAAAAGGAGAAGACATAAAAATCACCAAAGTCTTTAAAGTTGTTTTTAGTCGTCATATTAATAACAATAACATTAATAATAATAATACTAATAGTACTAAATTTGCTTATATGCAAACGCTTAATTAAGGTAACAGTTGTTTGGTTTCTTGCTTATATCTCGAAAACAGTTACTCTTATCAATTTTTATCTCTTAACTAAAATTAAAGCTGACAAAATTTTCTACAAAATAGTTATTTGCATTTTTCATGTAGGACTAACCATAAGCGAGATATATGATTGAAAATAATTAATATTTAAAAAAAGTGCTTTAACAGAAAATGTCTTGTGATTTAAAATACACTTAATTTATTGGGTCCAACACTTTATTAGAGGAAAAAGGAGGTGACATAAAAGTCACTGAAGTCTTTAGAGTCGTTTTTAAATGCTGCATCTTCGACTTCGTCTCAAACATTGAAAACTGTATTACATTTTTGTTCAGTAACTGTAACAGTTTTCACTTTGGTTTTTTGCTTATATTTCGAAAACCGTTACTCCTATCAAATTTTATCTTTTTTTCAAAATTAAAGCGGATAAAATTTCCTACAAAACAGTTATTTGCAAATGTCCTGTAGGACGAACCATAGGCGAGTTATAGAGTTGGATATAAATAATCTTTAACAAAAATTTGCTTTAAAATAAAATGTTTGAAAAACCGAAATTAAACTAAATTAATTGGGTCTAACACTTTAGTAGAGAAAAAAGGAGAAGACATAAAAATCACCAAAGTCTTCAAAGTTGTTTTTAGTCGTCACATTAATAACAATAACATTAATAATAATAATACTAATAGTACTAAATTTGCTTATATGCAAGCGCTTAATTAAGGTAAGAGTTTTTTGGTTTCTTGCTTATATCTCGAAAACAGTTACTCCTATCAATTTTTATTTTTTTACTAATAATAAAGCTGATAAAATTTGCAACAAAATAGTTATTTGCATTTTTCTTGTAGGATCAACCATAAGCAAGTTATAAAGTTGGATATTAATAATATTCAACAAAAATTTGCTTTAAAATAAAATGTTTGAAAAACTAAAATTAAACTAAATTAATTGGGTCTAGCATTTTAGTAGAGGAAAAAGGAGGAGACATAAAAGTCACTAAAGTTTTCAGAGTCGTCTTTAGTCGTCATATTAATAACAATAACATTAATAATAATAATACTTATAGTACTAAATTTGCTTATATGCATGCGCTTAATTAAGGTAACAGTTTTTTGGTTTCTTGCTTATTTCTCGAAAACAGTTACTCCTATCAATTTTTATCTCTTCACTAAAATTAAAGCTGACAAAATTTCCTACAAAATAGTTATTTGCATTTTTCATGTAGGACTAACCATAAGCGAGATATATGATTGAAAATAATTAATATTTAAAAAAAAAGTGCTTTAACAGAAAATGTCTTGTAATTTAAAATACACTTAATTTATTGGGTCTAACACTTTATTAGAGGAAAAAGGAGGTGACATAAAAGTCACTGAAGTCTTTAGAGTCGTTTTTAAATGCTGCATCTTCGACTTCGTCTCAAACATTGAAAACTGTATTACATTTTTGTTCAGTAACTGTAACAGTTTTCACTTTGGTTTTTTACTTATAACTCGAAAACCGTTACTCCTATCAAATTTTATCTTTTTTTCAAAATTAAAGCGGATAAAATTTTCTACAAAATAGTTATTTGCAAATTTCCTGTAGGACGAACCATGGGCGAGTTATAGAGTTGGATATAAATAATTTTTAACAAAAATTTGCTTTAAAATAAAATGTTTAAAAAACTGAAATTAAACTAAATTAATTGGGTCTAGCATTTTAGTAGAGGAAAAAGGAGGAGACATAAAAGTCACTAAAGTTTTCAGAGTCGTCTTTAGTCGTCATATTAATAACAATAACATTAATAATAATAATACTTGTAGTACTAAATTTGCTTATATGCATGCGCTTAATTAAGGTAACAGTTTTTTGGTTTCTTGCTTATATCTCGAAAACAGTTACTCCTATCAATTTTTATCTTTCTTTAAAAATTAAAGCTGATAAAATTTCATACAAAATAGTTATTTGCATTTCTTTTGTAGGACCAACCATAAGCGAGTTATAGAGTTGGATATAAATAATCTTTAACAAAAATTTGCTTTAAAATAAAATGTTTGAAAAACCGAAATTAAACTAAATTAATTGGGTCTAACACTTTAGTAGAGAAAAAAGGAGAAGACATAAAAATCACCAAAGTCTTCAAAGTTGTTTTTAGTCGTCATATTAATAACAATAACATTAATAATAATAATACTAATAGTACTAAATTTGCTTATATGCAAACGCTTAATTAAGGTAACAGTTGTTTGGTTTCTTGCTTATATCTCGAAAACAGTTACTCTTATCAATTTTTATCTCTTTACTAAAATTAAAGCTGACAAAATTTCCTACAAAATAGTTATTTGCATTTTTTATGTAGGACTAACCATAAGCGAGATATATGATTGAAAATAATTAATATTTAAAAAAAAAGTGCTTTAACAGAAAATGTCTTGTGATTTAAAATACACTTAATTTATTGGGTCCAACACTTTATTAGAGGAAAAAGGAGGTGACATAAAAGTCACTGAAGTCTTTAGAGTCGTTTTTAAATGCTGCATCTTCGACTTCGTCTCAAACATTGAAAACTGTATTACATTTTTGTTCAGTAACTGTAACAGTTTTCACTTTGGTTTTTTGCTTATATCTCGAAAACCGTTACTCCTATCAAATTTTATCTTTTTTTCAAAATTAAAGCGGATAAAATTTCCTCCAAAATAGTTATTTGCAAATTTTCTGTAGGACGAACCATAGGCGAGTTATAGAGTTGGATATAAATAATCTTTAACAAAAATTTGCTTTAAAATAAAATGTTTGAAAAACCGAAATTAAACTAAATTAATTGGGTCTAACACTTTAGTAGAGAAAAAATGAGAAGACATAAAAATCACCAAAGTCTTCAAAGTTGTTTTTAGTCGTCATATTAATAACAATAACATTAATAATAATAATACTAATAGTACTAAATTTGCTTATATGCAAGCGCTTAATTAAGGTAAGAGTTTTTTGGTTTCATGCTTATATCTCGAAAACAGTTACTCCTATCAATTTTTATTTTTTTACTAATAATAAAGCTGATAAAATTTGCAACAAAATAGTTATTTGCATTTTTCTTGTAGGATCAACCATTAGCGAGTTATAGAGTTGGATATTAATAATATTCAACAAAAATTTGCTTTAAAATAAGATGTTTGAAAAACTGAAATTAAACTAAATTAATTGGGTCTAGCATTTTAGTAGAGGAAAAAGGAGGAGACATAAAAGTCACTAAAGTTTTCAGAGTCGTCTTTAGTCGTCATATTAATAACAATAACATTAATAATAATAATACTTATAGTACTAAATTTGCTTATATGCATGCGCTTAATTAAGGTAACAGTTTTTTGGTTTCTTGCTTATATCTCGAAAACAGTTACTCCTATCAATTTTTATCTCTTTACTAAAATTAAAGCTGACAAAATTTCCTACAAAATAGTTATTTGCATTTTTCATGTAGGACTAACCATAAGCGAGATATATGATTGACAATAATTAATATTTAAAAAAAAGTGCTTTAACAGAAAATGTCTTGTGATTTAAAATACACTTAATTTATTGGGTCTAACACCTTATTAGAGGAAAAAGGAGGTGACATAAAAGTCACTGAAGTCTTTAGAGTCGTTTTTAAATGCTGCATCTTCGACTTCGTCTCAAACATTGAAAACTGTATTACATTTTTATTCAGTAACTGTAACAGTTTTCACTTTGGTTTTTTGCTTATATCTCGAAAACCGTTACTCCTATCAACTTTTATCTTTTTTTCAAAATTAAAGCGGATAAAATTTCCTACAAAATAGTTATTTGCAAATTTCCTGTAGGACGAACCATAGGCGAGTTATAGAGTTGGATATAAATAATCTTTAACAAAAATTTGCTTTAAAATAAAATGTTTGAAAAACCGAAATTAAACTAAATTAATTGGGTCTAACACTTTAGTAGAGAAAAAATGAGAAGACATAAAAATCACCAAAGTCTTCAAAGTTGTTTTTAGTCGTCATATTAATAACAATAACATTAATAATAATAATACTAATAGTACTAAATTTGCTTAGATGCAAGCGCTTAATTAAGGTAAGAGTTTTTTGGTTTCATGCTTATATCTCGAAAACAGTTACTCCTATCAATTTTTATCTTTTTACTAATAATAAAGCTGATAAAATTTGCAACAAAATAGTTATTTGCATTTTTCTTGTAGGATCAACCATAAGCGAGTTATAGAGTTGGATATTAATAATATTCAACAAAAATTTGCTTTAAAATAAAATGTTTGAAAAACTGAAATTAAACTAAATTAATTGGGTCTAGCATTTTAGTAGAGGAAAAAGGAGGAGACATAAAAGTCACTAAAGTTTTCAGAGTCGTCTTTAGTCGTCATATTAATAACAATAACATTAATAATAATAATACTTATAGTACTAAATTTGCTTATATGCATGCGCTTAATTAAGGTAACAGTTTTTTGGTTTCTTGCTTATATCTCGAAAACAGTTACTCCTATCAATTTTTATCTCTTTACTAAAATTAAAGCTGACAAAATTTTCTACAAAATAGTTATTTGCATTTTTTATGTAGGACTAACCATAAGCGAGATATATGATTGACAATAATTAATATTTAAAAAAAAAGTGCTTTAACAGAAAATGTCTTGTGATTTAAAATACACTTAATTTATTGGGTCTAACACTTTATTAGAGGAAAAAGGAGGTGACATAAAAGTCACTGAAGTCTTTAGAGTCGTTTTTAAACGCTGCATCTTCGACTTCGTCTCAAACATTGAAAACTGTATTACATTTTTGTTCAGTAACTGTAACAGTTTTCACTTTGGTTTTTTGCTTATATCTCGAAAACCGTTACTCCTATCAACTTTTATCTTTTTTTCAAAATTAAAGCGGATAAAATTTCCTACAAAATGGTTATTTGCAAATTTCCTGTAGGACGAACCATAGGCGAGTTATAGAGTTGGATATAAATAATTTTTAACAAAAATTTGCTTTAAAATAAAATGTTTGAAAAACTGAAATTAAACTAAATTAATTGGGTCTAGCATTTTAGTAGAGGAAAAAGGAGGAGACATAAAAATCACTAAAGTTTTCAGAGTCGTCTTTAGTCGTCATATTAATAACAATAACATTAATAATAATAATACTTATAGTACTAAATTTGCTTATATGCATGCGCTTAATTAAGGTAACAGTTTTTTGGTTTCTTGCTTATATCTCGAAAACAGTTACTCCTATCAATTTTTATCTTTTTTTAAAAATTAAAGCTGATAAAATTTCATACAAAATAGTTATTTGCATTTCTTTTGTAGGACCAACCATAAGCGAGTTATAGAGTTGGATATAAATAATCTTTAACAAAAATTTGCTTTAAAATAAAATGTTTGAAAAACCGAAATTAAACTAAATTAATTGGGTCTAACACTTTAGTAGAGAAAAAAGGAGAAGACATAAAAATCACCAAAGTCTTCAAAGTTGTTTTTAGTCGTCATATTAATAACAATAACATTAATAATAATAATACTAATAGTACTAAATTTGCTTATATGCAAACGCTTAATTAAGGTAACAGTTGTTTGGTTTCTTGCTTATATCTCGAAAACAGTTACTCTTATCAATTTTTATCTCTTTACTAAAATTAAAGCTGACAAAATTTCCTACAAAATAGTTATTTGCATTTTCCATGTAGGATTAACCATAAGCGAGATATATGATTGAAAATAATTAATATTTAAAAAAAAAGTGCTTTAACAGAAAATGTTTTGTGATTTAAAATACACTTAATTTATTGGGTCCAACACTTTATTAGAGGAAAAAGGAGGTGACATAAAAGTCACTGAAGTCTTTAGAGTCGTTTTTAAATGCTGCATCTTCGACTTCGTCTCAAACATTGAAAACTGTATTACATTTTTGTTCAGTAACTGTAACAGTTTTCACTTTGGTTTTTTGCTTATATTTCGAAAACCGTTACTCCTATCAAATTTTATCTTTTTTTCAAAATTAAAGCGGATAAAATTTCCTACAAAATAGTTATTTGCAAATGTCCTGTAGGACGAACCATAGGCGAGTTATAGAGTTGGATATAAATAATCTTTAACAAAAATTTGCTTTAAAATAAAATGTTTGAAAAACCGAAATTAAACTAAATTAATTATGACTAACACTTTAGTTGAGAAAAAAGGAGAAGGCATAAAAATCACCAAAGTTTTCAAAATTGTTTTTAGTCGTCATATTAATAACAATAACATTAATAAAAATAATACAAATAGTACTAAATTTGCTTATATACAAGCGCTTAATTAAGGTAACAGTTTTTGGTTTCTTGCTTATATCTCGAAAACAGTTACTCCTATCAATTTTTATCTTTCTTTAAAAATTAAAGCTGATAAAATTTCCTACAAAATAGTTATTCGCATTTCTATTGTAGGACCAACCATAAGCGAGTTATAGAGTTGGATATAAATATTCTTTAACAAAAATTTGCTTTAAAATAAAATGTTTGAATAACTGAAATTAAACTAAATTAATTGGGTCTAACACTTTAGTAGAGGAAAAAGGAGAAGACATAAAAGTCACTAAAGGTTTCAGAGTCGTTTTTAGTCGTCATATTAATAACAATAACATTAATAATAATAATACTAATAGTACTAAATTTGCTTATATGCAAACGCTTAATTAAGGTAACAGTTGTTTGGTTTCTTGCTTATATCTCGAAAACAGTTACTCCTATCAATTTTTAACGCTTTATTAAAATTTAAGCTGACACAATTTCCTACAAAATAGTTATTTGCATTTTTCATGTAGGACTAACCATAAGCGAGATATATGATTGAAAATAATTAATATTTAAAAAAAAAGTGCTTTAACAGAAAATGTCTTGTGATTTAAAATACACTTAATTTATTGGGTCCAACACTTTATTAGAGGAAAAAGGAGGTGACATAAAAGTCACTGAAATCTTTAGAGTCGTTTTTAAATGCTGCATCTTCGACTTCGTCTCATACATTGAAAACTGTATTACATTTTTGTTCAGTAACTGTAACAGTTTTCACTTTGGTTTTTTGCTTATATTTCGAAAACCGTTACTCCTATCAAATTTTATCTTTTTTTCAAAATTAAAGCGGCTAAAATTTCCTACAAAATAGTTATTTGCAAATGTCTTGTAGGACGAACCATAGGCGAGTTATAGAGTTGGATATAAATAATCTTTAACAAAAATATGCTTTAAAATAAAATGTTTGTAAAACCGAAATTAAACTAAATTAATTGGGTCTAACACTTTAGTAGAGAAAAAAGGAGAAGACATAAAAATCACCAAAATCTTCAAAGTTGTTTTTAGTCGTCATATTAATAACAATAACATTAATAATAATAATACTAATAGTACTAAATTTGCTTATATACAAGCGCTTAATTAAGGTAACAGTTTTTGGTTTCTTGCTTATATCTCGAAAACAGTTACTCCTATCAATTTTTATCTTTCTTTAAAAATTAAAGCTGATAAAATTTCCTACAAAATAGTTATTCGCATTTTTTTTGTAAGACCAACCATAAGCGAGTTATAGAGTTGGATATAAATATTCTTTAACAAAAATTTGCTTTAAAATAAAATGTTTGAATAACTGAAATTAAACTAAATTAATTGGGTCTAACACTTTAGTAGAGGAAAAAGGAGAAGACATAAAAGTCACTAAAGGTCTCAGAGTCGTCTTTAGTCGTCATATTAAAAACAATAACATTAATAATAATAATAATACTAATAGTACTAAATTTGCCTATATGCAAACGCTTAATTAAGGTAACAGTTTTTTGGTTTCTTGCTTATATTTCGAAAACAGTTACTCCTATCAATTTTTATTTTTTTACTAAAATTAAAGCTGACAAAATTTCCTACAAAATAGTTATTTGCATTTTTCATGTAGGACTAACCATAAGCGAGATATATGATTGACAATAATTAATATTTAAAAAAAAAGTGCTTTAACAGAAAATGTCTTGTGATTTAAAATACACTTAATTTATTGGGTCCAACACTTTATTAGAGGAAAAAGGAGGTGACATAAAAGTCACTGAAGTCTTTAGAGTCGTTTTTAAATGCTGCATCTTCGACTTCGTCTCAAACATTGAAAACTGTATTATATTTTTGTTCAGTAACTGTAACAGTTTTCACTTTGGTTTTTTGCTTATATCTCGAAAACCGTTACTCCTATCAAATTTTATCTTTTTTTCAAAATTAAAGCGGATAAAATTTCCTACAAAATAGTTATTTGCAAATTTCCTGTAGGACGAACCATAGGCGAGTTATAGAGTTGGATATAAATAATCTTTAACAAAAATTTGCTTTAAAATAAAATGTTTGAAAAACCGAAATTAAACTAAATTAATTGGGTCTAACACTTTAGTAGAGAAAAAAGGAGAAGACATAAAAATCACCAAAATCTTCAAAGTTGTTTTTAGTCGTCATATTAATAACAATAACATTAATAATAATAATACTTATAGTACTAAATTTGCTTATATGCATGCGCTTAATTAAGGTAACAGTTTTTTGGTTTCTTGCTTATATCTCAAAAACAGTTACTCCTATCAATTTTTATCTCTTTACTAAAATTAAAGCTGATAAAATTTCCTACAAAATAGTTATTTGCATTTTTCATGTAGGACTAACCATAAGCGAGATATATGATTGACAATAATTAATATTTAAAAAAAAAGTGCTTTAACAGAAAATGTCTTGTGATTTAAAATACACTTAATTTATTGGGTCTAACACTTTATTAGAGGAAAAAGGAGGTGACATAAAAGTCACTGAAATCTTTAGAGTCGTTTTTAAATGCTGCATCTTCGACTTCGTCTCAAACATTGAAAACTGTATTACATTTTTGTTCAGTAACTGTAACAGTTTTCACTTTGGTTTTTTGCTTATATTTCGAAAACCGTTACTCCTATCAAATTTTATCTTTTTTTCAAAATTAAAGCGGATAAAATTTCCTACAAAATAGTTATTTGCAAATGTCCTGTAGGACGAACCATAGGCGAGTTATAGAGTTGGATATAAATAATCTTTAACAAAAATTTGCTTTAAAATAAAATGTTTGAAAAACCGAAATTAAACTAAATTAATTGGGTCTAACACTTTAGTAGAGAAAAAAGGAGAAGACATAAAAATCACCAAAGTCTTCAAAGTTGTTTTTAGTCGTCATATTAATAACAATAACATTAATAATAATAATACTAATAGTACTAAATTTGCTTATATGCAAGCGCTTAATTAAGGTAAGAGTTTTTTGGTTTCTTGCTTATATCTCGAAAACAGTTACTCCTATCAATTTTTATCTTTTTACTAATAATAAAGCTGATAAAATTTGCAACAAAATAGTTATTTGCATTTTTCTTGTAGGATCAACCATAAGCGAGTTATAGAGTTGGATATTAATAATATTCAACAAAAATTTGCTTTAAAATAAAATGTTTGAAAAACTGAAATTAAACTAAATTAATTGGGTCTAGCATTTTAGTAGAGGAAAAAGGAGGAGACATAAAAGTCACTAAAGTTTTCAGAGTCCTCTTTAGTCGTCATATTAATAACAATAACATTAATAATAATAATACTTATGGTACTAAATTTGCTTATATGCATGCGCTTAATTAAGGTAACAGTTTTTTGGTTTCTTGCTTATATCTCGAAAACAGTTACACCTATCAATTTTTATCTTTCTTTAAAAATTAAAGCTGATAAAATTTCATACAAAATAGTTATTTGCATTTCTTTTGTAGGACCAACCATAAGCGAGTTATAGAGTTGGATATAAATAATCTTTAACAAAAATTTGCTTTAAAATAAAATGTTTGAAAAACCGAAATTAAACTAAATTAATTGGGTCTAACACTTTAGTAGAGAAAAAAGGAGAAGACATAAAAATCACCAAAGTCTTTAAAGTTGTTTTTAGTCGTCATATTAATATCAATAACATTAATAATAATAATACTAATAGTACTAAATTTGCTTATATGCAAACGCTTAATTAAGGTAACAGTTGTTTGGTTTCTTGCTTATATCTCGAAAACAGTTACTCTTATCAATTTTTATCTCTTTACTAAAATTAAAGCTGACAAAATTTCCTACAAAATAGTTATTTGCATTTTTCATGTAGGACTAACCATAAGCGAGATATATGATTGAAAATAATTAATATTTAAAAAAAAAGTGCTTTAACAGAAAATGTCTTGTGATTTAAAATACACTTAATTTATTGAGTCCAACACTTTATTAGAGGAAAAAGGAGGTGACATAAAAGTCACTGAAGTCTTTAGAGTCGTTTTTAAATGCTGCATCTTCGACTTCGTCTCAAACATTGAAAACTGTATTACATTTTTGTTCAGTAACTGTAACAGTTTTCACTTTGGTTTTTTGCTTATATTTCAAAAACCGTTACTCCTATCAAATTTTATCTTTTTTTCAAAATTAAAGCGGATAAAATTTCCTACAAAATAGTTATTTGCAAATGTCCTGTAGGACGAACCATAGGCGAGTTATAGAGTTGGATATAAATAATCTTTAACAAAAATTTGCTTTAAAATAAAATGTTTGAAAAACCGAAATTAAAATAAATTAATTGGGTCTAACACTTTAGTAGAGAAAAAAGGAGAAGACATAAAAATCACCAAAGTCTTCAAAGTTGTTTTTAGTCGTCATATTAATAACAATAACATTAATAATAATAATACTAATAGTACTAAATTTGCTTATATGCAAGCGCTTAATTAAGGTAAGAGTTTTTTGGTTTCTTGCTTATATCTCGAAAACAGTTACTCCTATCAATTTTTATTTTTTTACTAATAATAAAGCTGATAAAATTTGCAACAAAATAGTTATTTGCATTTTTCTTGTAGGATCAACCATAAGCAAGTTATAGAGTTGGATATTAATAATATTCAACAAAAATTTGCTTTAAAATAAAATGTTTGAAAAACTGAAATTAAACTAAATTAATTGGGTCTAGCATTTTAGTAGAGGAAAAAGGAGGAGACATAAAAGTCACTAAAGTTTTCAGAGTCGTTTTTAGTCGTCATATTAATAACAATAACATTAATAATAATAATACTTATAGCACTAAATTTGCTTATATGCATGCGCTTAATTAAGGTAACAGTTTTTTGGTTTCTTGCTTATATCTCGAAAACAGTTACTCCTATCAATTTTTATCTCTTCACTAAAATTAAAGCTGACAAAATTTCCTACAAAATAGTTATTTGCATTTTTCATGTAGGACTAACCATAAGCGAGATATATGATTGAAAATAATTAATATTTAAAAAAAAAGTGCTTTAACAGAAAATGTCTTGTGATTTAAAATACACTTAATTTATTGGGTCTTACACTTTATTAGAGGAAAAAGGAGGTGACATAAAAGTCACTGAAGTCTTTAGAGTCGTTTTTAAATGCTGCATCTTCGACTTCGTCTCAAACATTGAAAACTGTATTACATTTTTGTTCAGTAACTGTAACAGTTTTCACTTTGGTTTTTTACTTATATCTCGAAAACCGTTACTCCTATCAAATTTTATCTTTTTTTCAAAATTAAAGCGGATAAAATTTCCTACAAAATAGTTATTTGCAAATTTCCTGTAGGACGAACCATAGGCGAGTTATAGAGTTGGATATAAATAATTTTTAACAAAAATTTGATTTAAAATAAAATGTTTGAAAAACTGAAATTAAACTAAATTAATGGGGTCTAGCATTTTAGTAGAGGAAAAAAGAGGAGACATAAAAGTCACTAAAGTTTTCAGAGTCGTCTTTAGTCGTCATATTAATAACAATAACATTAATAATAATAATACTTATAGTACTAAATTTGCTTATATGCATGCGCTTAATTAAGGTAACAGTTTTTTGGTTTCTTGCTTATATCTCGAAAACAGTTACTCCTATCAATTTTTATCTTTCTTTAAAAATTAAAGCTGATAAAATTTCATACAAAATAGTTATTTGCATTTCTTTTGTAGGACCAACCATAAGCGAGTTATAGAGTTGGATATAAATAATCTTTAACAAAAATTTGCTTTAAAATAAAATGTTTGAAAAACCGAAATTAAACTAAATTAATTGGGTCTAACACTTTAGTAGAGAAAAAAGGAGAAGACATAAAAATCACCAAAGTCTTCAAAGTTGTTTTTAGTCGTCATATTAATAACAATAACATTAATAATAATAATACTAATAGTACTAAATTTGCTTATATGCAAACGCTTAATTAAGGTAACAGTTGTTTGGTTTCTTGCTTATATCTCGAAAACAGTTACTCTTATCAATTTTTATCTCTTTACTAAAATTAAAGCTGACAAAATTTCCTACAAAATAGTTATTTGCATTTTTCATGTAGGACTAACCATAAGCATGATATATGATTGAAAATAATTAATATTTAAAAAAAAAGTGCTTTAACAGAAAATGTCTTGTGATTTAAAATACACTTAATTTATTGGGTCCAACACTTTATTGGAGGAAAAAGGAGGTGACATAAAAGTCACTGAAGTTTTTAGAGTCGTTTTTAAATGCTGCATCTTCGACTTCGTCTCAAACATTGAAAACTGTATTACATTTTTGTTCAGTAACTGTAACAGTTTTCACTTTGGTTTTTTGCTTATATCTCGAAAACCGTTACTCCTATCAAATTTTATCTTTTTTTCAAAATTAAAGCGGATAAAATTTCCTACAAAATAGTTATTTGCAAATTTCCTGTAGGACGAACCATAGGCGAGTTATAGAGTTAGATATAAATAATCTTTAACAAAAATTTGCTTTAAAATAAAATGTTTGAAAAACCGAAATTAAACTAAATTAATTGGGTCTAACACTTTAGTAGAGAAAAAAGAAGACATAAAAATCACCAAAGTCTTCAAAGTTGTTTTTAGTCGTCATATTAATAACAATAACATTAATAATAATAATACTAATAGTACTAAATTTGCTTATATGCAAGCGCTTAATTAAGGTAAGAGTTTTTTGGTTTCTTGCTTATATCTCGAAAACAGTTACTCCTATCAATTTTTATCTTTTTACTAATAATAAAGCTGATAAAATTTGCAACAAAATAGTTATTTGCATTTTTCTTGTAGGGTCAACCATAAGCGAGTTATAGAGTTGGATATTAATAATATTCAACAAAAATTTGTTTTAAAATAAAATGTTTGAAAAACCGAAATTAAACTAAATTAATTATGACTAACACTTTAGTAGAGAAAAAAGGAGAAGACATAAAAATCACCAAAGTCTTCAAAGTTGTTTTTAGTCGTCATATTAATAACAATAACATTAATAAAAATAATACTAATAGTACTAAATTTGCTTATATACAAGCGCTTAATTAAGGTAACAGTTTTTGGTTTCTTGCTTATATCTCGAAAACCGTTACTCCTATCAATTTTTATCTTTTTTTAAAAATTAAAGCTGATAAAATTTCCTACAAAATAGTTATTCGCATTTCTTTTGTAGGACCAACCATAAGCGAGTTATAGAGTTGGATATAAATATTCTTTAACAAAAATTTGCTTTAAAATAAAATGTTTGAATAACTGAAATTAAACTAAATTAATTGGGTCTAACACTTTAGTAGAGGAAAAAGGAGAAGACATAAAAGTCACTAAAGGTTTCAGAGTCGTCTTTAGTCGTCATATTAATAACAATACCATTAATAATAATAATACTAATAGTACTAAATTTGCTTATATGCAAACGCTTAATTAAGGTAACAGTTGTTTGGTTTCTTGCTTATATCTCGAAAACAGTTACTCCTATCAATTTTTATCTCTTTATTAAAATTAAAGCTGACAAAATTTCCTACAAAATAGTTATTTGCATTTTTCATGTAGGACTAACCATAAGCGAGATATATGATTGAAAATAATTAATATTTAAAAAAAAAGTGCTTTAACAGAAAATGTCTTGTGATTTAAAATACACTTAATTTATTGGGTCCAACACTTTATTAGAGGAAAAAGGAGGTGACATAAAAGTCACTGAAGTCTTTAGAGTCGTTTTTAAATGCTGCATCTTCGACTTCGTCTCATACATTGAAAACTGTATTACATTTTTGTTCAGTAACTGTAACAGTTTTCACTTTGGTTTTTTGCTTATATTTCGAAAACCGTTACTCCTATCAAATTTTATCTTTTTTTCAAAATTAAAGCGGCTAAAATTTCCTACAAAATAGTTATTTGCAAATGTCCGGTAGGACGAACCATAGGCGAGTTATAGAGTTGGATATAAATAATCTTTAACAAAAATATGCTTTAAAATAAAATGTTTGTAAAACCGAAATTAAACTAAATTAATTGGGTCTAACACTTTAGTAGAGAAAAAAGGAGAAGACATAAAAATCACCAAAATCTTCAAAGTTGTTTTTAGTCGTCATATTAATAACAATAACATTAATAATAATAATACTAATAGTACTAAATTTGCTTATATACAAGCGCTTAATTAAGGTAACAGTTTTTGGTTTCTTGCTTATATCTCGAAAAAAGTTACTCCTATCAATTTTTATCTTTCTTTAAAAATTAAAGCTGATAAAATTTCCTACAAAATAGTTATTCGCATTTTTTTTTGTAAGACCAACCATAAGCGAGTTATAGAGTTGGATATAAATATTCTTTAACAAAAATTTGCTTTAAAATAAAATGTTTGAATAACTGAAATTAAACTAAATTAATTGGGTCTAACACTTTAGTAGAGGAAAAAGGAGAAGACATAAAAGTCACTAAAGGTCTCAGAGTCGTCTTTAGTCGTCATATTAAAAACAATAACATTAATAATAATAATAATACTAATAGTACTAAATTTGCTTATATGCAAACGCTTAATTAAGGTAACAGTTTTTTGGTTTCTTGCTTATATCTCGAAAACAGTTACTCCTATCAATTTTTATCTCTTTACTAAAATTAAAGCTGACAAAATTTCCTACAAAATAGTTATTTGCAAATTTCCTGTAGGACGAACCATAGGCGAGTTATAGAGTTGGATATAAATAATTTTTAACAAAAATTTGCTTTAAAATAAAATGTTTGAAAAACTGAAATTAAACTAAATTAATTGGGTCTAGCATTTTAGTAGAGGAAAAAGGAGGAGACATAAAAATCACTAAAGTTTTCAGAGTCGTCTTTAGTCGTCATATTAATAACAATAACATTAATAATAATAATACTTATAGTACTAAATTTGCTTATATGCATGCGCTTAATTAAGGTAACAGTTTTTTGGTTTCTTGCTAATATCTCGAAAACAGTTACTCCTATCAATTTTTATCTTTCTTTAAAAATTAAAGCTGATAAAATTTCATACAAAATAGTTATTTGCATTTCTTTTGTAGGACCAACCATAAGCGAGTTATAGAGTTGGATATAAATAATCTTTAACAAAAATTTGCTTTAAAATAAAATGTTTGAAAAACCGAAATTAAACTAAATTAATTGGGTCTAACACTTTAGTAGAGAAAAAAGGAGAAGACATAAAAATCACCAAAGTCTTCAAAGTTGTTTTTAGTCGTCATATTAATAACAATAACATTAATAATAATAATACTAATAGTACTAAATTTGCTTATATGCAAGCGATTAATTAAGGTAAGAGTTTTTTGGTTTCTTGCTTATATCTCGAAAACAGTTACTCCTATCAATTTTTATCTTTTTACTAATAATAAAGCTGATAAAATTTGCAACAAAATAGTTATTTGCATTTTTCTTGTAAGATCAACCATAAGCGAGTTATAGAGTTGGATATTAATAATATTCAACAAAAATTTGCTTTAAAAAAAAATGTTTGAAAAACTGAAATTAAACTAAATTAATTGGGTCTAGCATTTTAGTAGAGGAAAAAGGAGGAGACATAAAAGTCACTAAAGTTTTCAGAGTCGTCTTTAGTCGTCATATTAATAACAATAACATTAATAATAATAATACTTATAGTACTAAATTTGCTTATATGCATGCGCTTAATTAAGGTAACAGTTTTTTGGTTTCTTGCTTATATCTCGAAAACAGTTACTCCTATCAATTTTTATCTTTTTACTAAAATTAAAGCTGACAAAATTTCCTACAAAATAGTTATTTGCATTTTTCATGTAGGACTAACCATAAGCGAGATATATGATTGACAATAATTAATATTTAAAAAAAAAGTGCTTTAACAGAAAATGTCTTGTGATTTAAAATACACTTAATTTATTGGGTCTAACACTTTATTAGAGGAAAGAGGAGGTGACATAAAAGTCACTAAAGTCTTTAGAGTCGTTTTTAAATGCTGCATCTTCGACTTCGTCTCAAACATTGAAAACTGTATTACATTTTTGTTCAGTAACTGTAACAGTTTTCACTTTGGTTTTTTGCTTATATTTCGAAAACCGTTACTCCTATCAAATTTTATCTTTTTTTCAAAATTAAAGCGGCTAAAATTTCCTACAAAATAGTTATTTGCAAATGTCCTGTAGGACGAACCATAGGCGAGTTATAGAGTTGGATATAAATAATCTTTAACAAAAATATGCTTTAAAATAAAATGTTTGTAAAACCGAAATTAAACTAAATTAATTGGGTCTAACACTTTAGTAGAGAAAAAAGGAGAAGACATAAAAATCACCAAAGTCTTCAAAGTTGTTTTTAGTCGTCATATTAATAACAATAACATTAATAATAATAATACTAATAGTACTAAATTTGCTTATATACAAGCGCTTAATTAACGTAACAGTTTTTGGTTTCTTGCTTATATCTCGAAAAAAGTTACTCCTATCAATTTTTATCTTTCTTTAAAAATTAAAGCTGATAAAATTTCCTACAAAATAGTTATTCGCATTTTTTTTGTAAGACCAACCATAAGCGAGTTATAGAGTTGGATATAAATATTCTTTAACAAAAATTTGCTTTAAAATAAAATGTTTGAAAAACTGAAATTAAACTAAATTAATTGGGTCTAGCATTTTAGTAGAGGAAAAAGGAGGAGACATAAAAGTCACTAAAGTTTTCAGAGTCGTTTTTAGTCGTCTTATTAATAACAATAACATTAATAATAATAATGCTTATAGTACTAAATTTGCTTATATGCATGCGCTTAATTAAGGTAACAGTTTTTTGGTTTCTTGCTTATATCTCGAAAACAGTTACCCCTATCAATTTTTATCTCTTTACTAAAATTAAAGCTGACAAAATTTCCTACAAAATAGTTATTTGCGTTTTTCATGTAGGACTAACCATAAGCGAGATATATGATTGACAATAATTAATATTTAAAAAAAAAGTGCTTTAACAGAAAATGTCTTGTGATTTAAAATACACTTAATTTATTGGGTCTAACACTTTATTAGAGGAAAAAGGAGGTGACATAAAAGTCACTGAAGTCTTTAGAGTCGTTTTTAAATGCTGCATCTTCGACTTCGTCTCAAACATTGAAAACTGTATTACATTTTTGTTCAGTAACTGTAACAGTTTTCACTTTGGTTTTTTGCTTATATCTCGAAAACCGTTACTCCTATCAAATTTTATCTTTTTTTCAAAATTAAAGCGGATAAAATTTCCTACAAAATAGTTATTTGCAAATTTACTGTAGGACGAACCATAGGCGAGTTATAGAGTTGGATATAAATAATTTTTAACAAAAATTTGCTTTAAAATAAAATGTTTGAAAAACTGAAATTAAACTAAATTAATTGGGTCTAGCATTTTAGTAGAGGAAAAAGGAGGAGACATAAAAGTCACTAAAGTTTTCAGAGTCGTCTTTAGTCGTCTTATTAATAACAATAACATTAATAATAATAATACTAATAGTACTAAATTTGCTTATATACAAGCGCTTAATTAAGGTAACAGTTTTTGGTTTCTTGCTTATATCTCAAAAACAGTTACTCCTATCAGTTTTTATCTTTCCTTAAAAATTAAAGCTGATAAAATTTCCTACAAAATAGTTATTCGCATTTCTTTTGTAGGACCAACCATAAGCGAGTTATAGAGTTGGATATAAATATTCTTTAACAAAAATTTGCTTTAAAATAAAATGTTTGAATAACCGAAATTAAACTAAATTAATTGGGTCTAACACTTTAGTAGAGAAAAAAGGAGAAGACATAAAAATCACCAAGGTCTTCAAAGTTGTTTTTAGTCGTCATATTAATAACAATAACATTAATAATAATAATACTAATAGTACTAAATTTGCTTATATACAAGCGCTTAATTAAGGTAACAGTTTTTGGATTCTTGCTTATATCTCGAAAACAGTTACTCCTATCAATTTTTATCTTTCTTTAAAAATTAAAGCTGATAAAATTTCCTACAAAATAGTTATTCGCATTTCTTTTGTAGGACCAACCATAAGCGAGTTATAGAGTTGGATATAAATATTCTTTAACAAAAATTTGCTTTAAAATAAAATGTTTGAAAAACCGAAATTAAACTAAATTAATTGGGTCTAACACTTTAGTAGAGAAAAAAGGAGAAGACATAAAAATCACCAAAGTTTTCAAAGTTGTTTTTAGTCGTCATATTAATAACAATAACATTAATAATAATAATACTAATAGTACTAAATTTGCTTATATGCAAACGCTTAATTAAGGTAACAGTTGTTTGGTTTCTTGCTTATATCTCGAAAACAGTTACTCCTATCAATTTTTATCTTTTTACTAAAATTAAAGCTGACAAAATTTCCTACAAAATAGTTATTTGCATTTTTCATGTAGGACTAACCATAAGCGAGATATATGATTGAAAATAATTAATATTTAAAAAAAAAGTGCTTTAACAGAAAATGTCTTGTGATTTAAAATACACTTAATTTATTGGGTCCAACACTTTATTAGAGGAAAAAGGAGGTGACATAAAAGTCACTGAAGTCTTTAGAGTCGTTTTTAAATGCTGCATCTTCGACTTCGTCTCAAACATTGAAAACTGTATTACATTTTTGTTCAGTAACTGTAACAGTTTTCACTTTGGTTTTTTGCTTATATCTCGAAAACCGTTACTCCTATCAAATTTTATCTTTTTTTTAAAATTAAAGCGGATAAAATTTCCTACAAAAAAGTTATTTACAAATTTCCTGTAGGACGAACCATAGGCGAGTTATAGAGTTGGATATAAATAATCTTTAACAAAAATTTGCTTTAAAATAAAATGTTTGAAAAACCGAAATTAAACTAAATTAATTGGGTCTAACACTTTAGTAGGGAAAAAAGGAGAAGACATAAATATCACCAAAGTCTTCAAAGTTGTTTTTAGTCGTCATATTAATAACAATAACATTAATAATAATAATACTAATAGTACTAAATTTGCTTATATGCAAGCGCTTAATTAAGGTAAGAGTTTTTTGGTTTCTTGCTTATATCTCGAAAACAGTTACTCCTATCAATTTTTATCTTTCTTTAAAAATTAAAGCTGATAAAATTTCCTACAAAATAGTTATTCGCGTTTCTTTTGTAGGACCAACCATAAGCGAGTTATAGAGTTGGATATAAATAATCTTTAACAAAAGTTTGCTTTAAAATAAAATGTTTGAAAAACCGAAATTAAACTAAATTAATTGGGTCTAACACTTTAGTAGAGAAATAAGGAGAAGACATAAAAATCACCAAAGTCTTTAAAGTTGTTTTTAGTCGTCATATTAATAACAATAACATTAATAATAATAATACTAATAGTACTAAATTTGCTTATATGCAAACGCTTAATTAAGGTAACAGTTTTTTGGTTTCTTGCTTATATCTCGAAAACAGTTACTCCTATCAATTTTTATCTCTTTACTAAAATTAAAGCTGACAAAATTTCCTACAAAATAGTTATTTGCATTTTTCATGTAGGACTAACCATAAGCAAGATATATGATTGAAAATAATTAATATTTAAAAAAAAAGTGCTTTAACAGAAAATGTCTTGTGATTTAAAATACACTTAATTTATTGGGTCCAACACTTTATTAGAGGAAAAAGGAGGTGACATAAAAGTCACTGAAGTCTTTAGAGTCGTTTTTAAATGCTGCATCTTCGACTTCGTCTCAAACATTGAAAACTGTATTACATTTTTGTTCAGTAACTGTAACAGTTTTCACTTTGGTTTTTTGCTTATATTTCGAAAACCGTTACTCCTATCAAATTTTATCTTTTTTTCAAAATTAAAGCGGACAAAATTTTCTACAAAATAGTTATTTGCAAATGTCCTGTAGGACAAACCATAGGCGAGTTATAGAGTTGGATATAAATAATCTTTAACAAAAATTTGCTTTAAAATAAAATGTTTGAAAAACCGAAATTAAACTAAATTAATTGGGTCTAACACTTTAGTAGAGGAAAAAGGAGAAGACATAAAAGTCACTACAGGTTTCAGAGTCGTCTTTAGTCGTCATATTAATAACAATAACATTAAAATAATAATAATACTAATAGTACTAAATTTGCTTATATGCAAACGCTTAATTAAGGTAACAGTTGTTTGGTTTCTTGCTTATATCTCAAAAACAGTTACTCCTATCAATTTTTATCTTTCTTTAAAAATTAAAGCTGATAAAATTTCCTACAAAATAGTTATTTGCAAATGTCCTGTAGGACGAACCATAGGCGAGTTATAGAGTTGGATATAAATAATCTTTAACAAAAATTTGCTTTAAAATAAAATGTTTGAAAAACCGAAATTAAACTAAATTAATTGGGTCTAACACTTTAGTAGAGAAAAAAGGAGAAGACATAAAAATCACCAAAGTCTTCAAAGTTGTTTTTAGTCGTCATATTAATAACAATAACATTAATAATAATAATACTTATAGTACTAAATTTGCTTATATGCATGCGCTTAATTAAGGTAACAGTTTTTTGGTTTCTTGCTTATATCTCGAAAACAGTTACTCTTATCAATTTTTATCTCTTTACTAAAATTAAAGCTGACAAAATTTCCTACAAAATAGTTATTTGCATTTTTCATGTAGGACTAACCATAAGCAAGATATATGATTGAAAATAATTAATATTTAAAAAAAAAGTGCTTTAACAGAAAATGTCTTGTGATTTAAAATACACTTAATTTATTGGGTCCAACACTTTATTAGAGGAAAAAGGAGGTGACATAAAAATTACTGAAGTCTTTAGAGTCGTTTTTAAATGCTGCATCTTCGACTTCGTCTCAAACATTGAAAACTGTATTACATCTTTGTTCAGTAACTGTAACAGTTTTCACTTTGGTTTTTTGCTTATATTTCGAAAACCGTTACTCCTATCAAATTTTATCTTTTTTTCAAAATTAAAGCGGATAAAATTTTCTACAAAATAGTTATTTGCAAATGTCCTGTAGGACAAACCATAGGCGAGTTATAGAGTTGGATATAAATAATCTTTAACAAAAATTTGCTTTAAAATAAAATGTTTGAAAAACCGAAATTAAACTAAATTAATTGGGTCTAACACTTTAGTAGAGGAAAAAGGAGAAGACATAAAAGTCACTAAAGGTTTCAGAGTCGTCTTTAGTCGTCATGTTAATAACAATAACATTAAAATAATAATAATACTAATAGTACTAAATTTGCTTATATGCAAACGCTTAATTAAGGTAACAGTTGTTTGGTTTCTTGCTTATATCTCAAAAACAGTTACTCCTATCAATTTTTATCTTTCTTTAAAAATTAAAGCTGATAAAATTTCCTACAAAATAGTTATTTGCAAATGTCCTGTAGGACGAACCATAGGCGAGTTATAGAGTTGGATATAAATAATCTTTAACAAAAATTTGCTTTAAAATAAAATGTTTGAAAAACCGAAATTAAACTAAATTAATTGGGTCTAACACTTTAGTAGAGAAAAAAGGAGAAGACATAAAAATCACCAAAGTCTTTAAAGTTGTTTTTAGTCGTCATATTAATAACAATAACATTAATAATAATAATACTAATAGTACTAAATTTGCTTATATGCAAGCGCTTAATTAAGGTAAGAGTTTTTTGGTTTCTTGCTTATATCTCGAAAACAGTTACTCCTATCAATTTTTATTTTTTTACTAATAATAAAGCTGATAAAATTTGCAACAAAATAGTTATTTGCATTTTTCTTGTAGAACCAACCATAAGCGAGTTATAGAGTTGGATATAAATAATAATTAACAAAAATTTGCTTTAAAATAAGATGTTTGAAAAACTGAAACTAAACTAAATTGTGTCTAACACTTTAGTAGAGGAAAAAGAAGAAGACATAAAAGTCACTAAAGGTTTCAGAGTCGTCTTTAGTCGTCATATTAATAACAATAACATTAATAATAATAATACTAATAGTACTAAATTTGCTTATATGCAAACGCTTAATTAAGGTAACAGTTTTTTAGTTTCTTGCTTATATCTCGAAAACAGTTACTCCTATCAATTTTTATCTTTCTTTAAAAATTAAAGCTGATAAAATTTCCTACAAAACAGTTATTCGCATTTCTTTGTAGGACCAACCATAAGCGAGTTATAGAGTTGGATATAAATATTCTTTAACAAAAATTTGCTTTAAAATAAAATGTTTGAATAACTGAAATTAAACTGAATTAATTGGGTCTAACACTTTAGTAGAGGAAAAAGGAGAAAACATAAAAGTCACTAAAGGTTTCAGAGTCGTCTTTAGTCGTCATATTAATAACAATAACATTAAAATAATAATAATACTAATAGTACTAAATTTGCTTATATGCAAACGCTTAATTAAGGTAACAGTTGTTTGGTTTCTTGCTTATATCTCGAAAACAGTTACTCCTATCAATTTTTATTTCTTCACTAAAATTAAAGCTGACAAAATTTCCTACAAAATAGTTATTTGCATTTTTCATGTAGGACTAACCATAAGCGAGATATATGATTGAAAATAATTAATATTTAAAAAAAAAGTGCTTTAACAGAAAATGTCTTGTGATTTAAAATACACTTAATTTATTGGGTCCAACACTTTATTAGAGGAAAAAGGAGGTGACATAAAAGTCACTGAAGTCTTTAGAGTCGTTTTTAAATGCTGCATCTTTGACTTCGTCTCAAACATTGAAAACTGTATTACATTTTTGTTCAGTAACTGTAACAGTTTTCACTTTGGTTTTTTGCTTATATTTCGAAAACCGTTACTCCTATCAAATTTTATCTTTTTTTCAAAATTATAGCGGATAAAATTTCCTACAAAATAGTTATTTGCAAATGTCCTGTAGGACGAACCATAGGCGAGTTATAGAGTTGGATATAAATAATCTTTAACAAAAATTTGCTTTAAAATAAAATGTTTGAAAAACCGAAATTAAACTAAATTAATTGGGTCTAACACTTTAGTAGAGAAAAAAGGAGAAGACATAAAAATCACCAAAGTCTTCAAAGTTGTTTTTAGTCGTCATATTAATAACAATAACATTAATAATAATAATACTAATAGTACTAAATTTGCTTATATACAATCGCTTAATTAAGGTAACAGTTTTTGGTTTCTTGTTTATATCTCGAAAACAGTTACTCCTATCAATTTTTATCTTTCTTTAAAAATTAAAGCTGATAAAATTTCCTACAAAATAGTTAATTGCATTTCTTTTGTAAGACCAACCATAAGCGAGTTATAGAGTTGGATATAAATATTCTTTAACAAAAATTTGCTTTAAAATAAAATGTTTGAATAACTTAAATTAAACTAAATTAATTGGGTCTAACACTTTAGTAGAGGAAAAAGGAGAAGACATAAAAGTCACTAAAGGTTTTAGAGTCGTCTTTAGTCGTTAAGGTAACAGTTTTTTGGTTTCTTGCTTATATCTCGAAAACAGTTACTCCTATCAATTTTTATCTCTTTACTAAAATTAAAGCTGACAAAATTTCCTACAAAATAGTTATTTGCATTTTTCATGTAGGACTAACCATAAGCGAGATATATGATTGAAAATAATTAATATTTAAAAAAAAAGTGCTTTAACAGAAAATGTCTTGTGATTTAAAATACACTTAATTTATTGGGTCCAACACTTTATTAGAGGAAAAAGGAGGTGACATAAAAGTCACTGAAGTCTTTAGAGTCGTTTTTAAATGCTGCATCTTCGACTTCGTCTCAAACATTGAAAACTGTATTACATTTTTGTTCAGTAACTGTAACAGTTTTCACTTTGGTTTTTTGCTTATATCTCGAAAACCGTTACTCCTATCAAATTTTATATTTTTTTCAAAATTAAAGCGGATAAAATTTTCTACAAAATAGTTATTTGCAAATGTCCTGTAGGACGAACCATAGGCGAGTTATAGAGTTGGATATAAATAATCTTTAACAAAAATTTGCTTTAAAATAAAATGTTTGAAAAACCGAAATTAAACTAAATTAATTGGGTCTAACACTTTAGTAGAGAAAAAAGGAGAAGACATAAAAATCACCAAAGTCTTCAAAGTTGTTTTTAGTCGTCATATTAATAACAATAACATTAATAATAATAATACTAATAGTACTAAATTTGCTTATATGCAAGCGCTTAATTAAGGTAAGAGTTTTTTGGTTTCTTGCGTATATCTCGAAAACAGTTACTCCTATTAATTTTTATTTTTTTACTAATAATAAAGCTGATAAAATTTGCAACAAAATAGTTATTTGCATTTTTCTTATAGGATCAACCATAAGCGAGTTATAGAGTTGGATATTAATAATATTCAACAAAAATTTGCTTTAAAATAAAATGTTTGAAAAACTGAAATTAAACTAAATCAATTGGGTCTAGCATTTTAGTAGAGAAAAAAGGAGAAGACATAAAAATCACCAAAGTCTTCAAAGTTGTTTTTAGTCGTCATATTAATAACAATAACATTAATAATAATAATACTAATAGTATTAAATTTGCTTATATGCAAACGCTTAATTAAGGTAACACTTGTTTGGTTTCTTGCTTATATCTCGAAAACAGTTACTCTTATCAATTTTTGTCTCTTTACTAAAATTAAAGCTGACAAAATTTTCTACAAAATAGTTATTTGCATTTTTCATGTAGGACTAACCATAAGCAAGATATATGATTGAAAATAATTAATATTTAAAAAAAAAGTGCTTTAACAGAAAATGTCTTGTGATTTAAAATACACTTAATTTATTGGGTCCAACACTTTATTAGAGGAAAAAGGAGGTGACATAAAAGTCACTGAAGTCTTTAGAGTCGTTTTTAAATGCTGCATCTTCGACTTCGTCTCAAACATTGAAAACTGTATTACATTTTTGTTCAGTAACTGTAACAGTTTTCACTTTGGTTTTTTGCTTATATTTCGAAAACCGTTACTCCTATCAAATTTTATCTTTTTTTCAAAATTAAAGCGGATAAAATTTTCTACAAAATAGTTATTTGCAAATGTCCTGTAGGACAAACCATAAGCGAGTTATAGAGTTGGATATAAATAATCTTTAACAAAAATTTGCTTTAAAATAAAATGTTTGAAAAACCGAAATTAAACTAAATTAATTGGGTCTAACACTTTAGTAGAGGAAAAAGGAGAAGACATAAAAGTCACTAAAGGTTTCAGAGTCGTCTTTAGTCGTCATATTAATAACAATAACATTAAAATAATGATAATACTAATAGTACTAAATTTGCTTATATGCAAACGCTTAATTAAGGTAACAGTTGTTTGGTTTCTTGCTTATATCTCTAAAACAGTTACTCCTATCAATTTTTATTTCTTCACTAAAATTAAAGCTGACAAAATTTCCTACAAAATAGTTATTTGCATTTTTCATGTAGGACTAACCATAAGCGAGATATATGATTGAAAATAATTAATATTTAAAAAAAAAGTGCTTTAACAGAAAATGTCTTGTGATTTAAAATACACTTAATTTATTGGGTCCAACACTTTATTAGAGGAAAAAGGAGGTGACATAAAAGTCACTGAAGTCTTTAGAGTCGTTTTTAAATGCTGCATCTTTGACTTCGTCTCAAACATTGAAAACTGTATTACATTTTTGTTCAGTAACTGTAACAGTTTTCACTTTGGTTTTTTGCTTATATTTCAAAAACCGTTACTCCTATCAAATTTTATCTTTTTTTCAAAATTATAGCGGATAAAATTTCCTACAAAATAGTTATTTGCAAATGTCCTGTAGGACGAACCATAGGCGAGTTATAGAGTTGGATATAAATAATCTTTAACAAAAATTTGCTTTAAAATAAAATGTTTGAAAAAACGAAATTAAACTAAATTAATTGGGTCTAACACTTTAGTAGAGAAAAAAGGAGAAGACATAAAAATCACCAAAGTCTTCAAAGTTGTTTTTAGTCGTCATATTAATAACAATAACATTACTAATAATAATACTAATAGTACTAAATTTGCTTATATACAAGCGCTTAATTAAGGTAACAGTTTTTGGTTTCTTGTTTATATCTCGAAAACAGTTACTCCTATCAATTTTTATCTTTCTTTAAAAATTAAAGCTGATAAAATTTCCTACAAAATAGTTAATTGCATTTCTTTTGTAAGATCAACCATAAGCGAGTTATAGAGTTGGATATAAATATTCTTTAACAAAAATTTGCTTTAAAATAAAATGTTTGAATAACTTAAATTAAACTAAATTAATTGGGTCTAACACTTTAGTAGAGGAAAAAGGAGAAGACATAAAAGTCACTAAAGGTTTCAGAGTCGTCTTTAGTCGTCATATTAATAACAATAACATTAATAATAATAATACTAATAGTACTAAATTTGCTAATATGCAAACGCTTAATTAAGGTAACAGTTTTTTGGTTTCTTGCTTATATCTCGAAAACAGTTACTCCTATCAATTTTTATCTCTTTACTAAAATTAAAGCT
>NC_087400.1:15105711-15113211 GCF_031307605.1 Tribolium castaneum
AATTTAGTTTAATTTTGGTTTTTCAAACATTCTATTTTAAAGCAAATTTTTGTTAAAGATTATTTATATCCAACTCTATAACTCGCTTATGGTTGGTCTTACACAGGAAATGCAAATAACTCTTTTGTAGGAAATTTTATCAGCTTTAATTTTGAAAAAAAGATAAAAATTGATAGGAGTAACTGTTTTCGAGATATAAGCAAAAAACCAATAAGAAAACTGTAACTGTTACTGAATAAAAATGTAATTCAGTTTTCAATGTTTGAGACGAAGACGAAAATGCAGCATTTAAAAACGACTCTGAAGACTTCAGTGACTTTTATGTCACCTCCTTTTTCTTCTAATAAAGTATTGGACCAAATAAATTAAGCGTATTTTAAATTATAAGACATTTTCTGTTAAAGCACTTTTTTTTAAAATATTAATTATTTTCAAACTTATATCTCGCTTATGGTTAGTTCTACATGAAAAATGCAAATAACTATTTTGTAGGAAATTTTAGCAGCTTTAATTTTAGTAAAAAGTTAAAAATTGATAGGAGTAACTGATTTCGAGATATAAGCAAAAAACCAAAAAACTGTTACCTTAATTAAGCGCTTGCATATAAGCAAATTTAGTACTATAAGTATTATTATTATTAATGTTATTGTTATTAATATGACGACTAAAAACGTCTCTGAAGACTTTGGTGACTTTTATGTCTTCTCCTTTTTCCTCTACTAAATTGTTAGATCCAATTAATTTAATTTAATTTCGGTTTTTCAAACATTTTATTTTAAAGCAAATTTTTGTTAAATATTATTTATATTCAACTCTATAACTCGCTTATGGTTGGTCTTACAAAAGAAATGCAAATAACTATTTTGTAGGAAATTTTATCAGCTTTAATTTTGAAAAAAAAAATAAAAATTGATAGGAGTAACTGTTTTCGAGATATGAGCAAAAAACCAAAGTGAAAACTGTTACAGTTACTGAACAAAAATGTAATTCAGTTTTCAATGTTTGAGACGAAGTCGAAAATGCAGCATTTAAAAACGACTCTGAAGACTTCAGTGATTTTTATGTTACCTCCGTTTTCTTCTAATAAAGGATTGGATCCAATAAATTAAGTGTATTTTAAATCACAAGACATTTTCTGTTAAAGCACTTTTTTTAAATATTAATTATTTCCATTCTTATATCTCGCTTATGGTTAGTCCTACATAAAAAATGCAAATAACTATTTTGTAGGAAATTTTATCAGCTTTAATTTTAGTAAAAAGATAAAAATTGATAGGAGTAACTGATTTCGAGATATAAGCAAGAAACCAAAAAACTGTTACCTTAATTAAGCGCTTGCATATAAGCAAATTTAGTACTATAAGTATTATTATTATTAATGTTATTGTTATTAATGTGACGACTAAAGACGACTCTGAAAACTTTAGTGAATTTTATGTTTCCTCCTTTTTCCTCTACTAAAATGCTAGACCCAATTAATTTAGTTTATTTTCAGTTTTTCAAACATTTTATTTTAAAGCAAATTTTTGTTAAAAATTATTTATATCCAACTCTATAACTCGCTTATGGTTGGTCCTACAAGAAAAATTCAAATAACTATTTTGTAGAAAATTTTATCAGCTTTAATTTTGAAAAAAAGATAAAAATTGATAGGAGTAACTGTTTTCGAGATATGAGCAAAAAACCAAAGTGAAAACTGTTACAGTTACTGAACAAAAATGTAATTCAGTTTTCAATGTTTGAGACGAAGTCGAAAATGCAGCATTTAAAAACGACTCTGAAGACTTCAGTGACTTTTATGTCACCTCCTTTTTCTTCTAAAAAAGTATTGGACTCAATAAATTAAGTGTATTTTAAATCACAAGACATTTTCTGTTAAAGCACTTTTTTTTAAATATTAATTATTTTCAAACTTATATCTCGCTTATGGTTAGTTCTACATGAAAAATGCAAATAACTATTTTGTAGGAAATTTTATCAGCTTAAATTTTAGTAAAAAAATAAAAATTGATAAGTGTAACTGTTTTCGAAATATAAGCAAGAAACCAAAAAACTGTTACCTTAATTAATTGCTTGCATATAAGCAAATTTAGTACTATTAGTATTATTAATGTTATTGTTATTAATATGACGACTAAAAACGATTCTGAAGACTTTGGTGACTTTTATGTCTTCTCCTTTTTCTTCTAATAAAGTGTTAAACCCAATTAATTTAGTTTAATTTCGGTTTTCAAACATTTTATTTTAAAGCAAATTTTTGTTAAAAATTATTTATATCCAACTCTATAACTCGCCTATGGTTCGTCCTACAGGAAATTTGCAAATAACTATTTTGTAGGAAATTTTATCAGCTTTAATTTTGAAAAAAAGATAAAATTTGATAGGAATAACGGTTTTCGAGATATAAGCAAAAAACCAAAGTGAAAACTGTTACAGTTACTGAACAAAAATGTAATTCAGTTTTCAATGTTTGAGACGAAGTCGAAAATGCAGCATTTAAAAACGACTCTGAAAACTTCAGTGATTTTTATGTCACCTCCTTTTCCTTCTAATAAAGTATTGGATCCAATAAATTAAGTGTATTTTAAATCACAAGACATTTTCTGTTAAAGCACTTTTTTTTAAATATTAATTATTTTCATACTTATATCTCGCTTATGGTTAGTCCTACATAAAAAATGGAAATAACTATTTTGTAGCAAATTTTATCAGCTTTAATTTTAGTAAAAAGATAAAAATTGATAGGAGTAACTGTTTTCGAGATATAAGCAAAAAAGCAATAAGAAAACTCTAACTGTTACTGAAAAAAATGTAATTCAGTTTTTAATGTTTGAGACGAAGACAAAAATGCAGCATTTAAAAACGACTCTGAAGACTTCAGTGACTTTTATGTCACCTCCTTTTTCTTCTAATAAAGTATTGGACCCAATAAATTAAGTGTATTTTAAATCACAGTTTTTTGGTTTCTTGCTTATATCTCGAAAACAGTTACTCCTATCAATTTTTATCTTTTTACTAAAATTAAAGCTGACAAAATTTCCTACAAAATAGTTATTTGCATTTTTCATGTAGAACTAACCATAAGCGAGATATATGTTTGAAAATAATTAATATTAAAAAAAAAAGTGCTTTAACAGAAAATGTCTTGTGATTTAAAATACACTTAATTTATTGGGTCAAACTTTTTATTAGAGGAAAAAGGAGGTGACATAAAAGTCACTGAAGTCTTTAGAGTCGTTTTTAAATGCTGCATCTTCGACTTCGTCTCAAACATTGAAAACTGTATTACATTTTTGTTCAGTAACTGTAACAGTTTTCACTTTGGTTTTTTGCTTATATCTCGAAAACCGTTACTCCTATCAAATTTTATCTTTTTTTCAAAATTAAAGCGGATAAAATTTCCTACAAAATAGTTATTTGCAAATTTTCTGTAGGACGAACCATAGGCGAGTTATAGAGTTGGATATAAATAATTTTTAACAAAAATTTGCTTTAAAATAAAATGTTTGAAAAACTGAAATTAAACTAAATTAATTGGGTCTAGCATTTTAGTAGAGGAAAAAGGAGGAGACATAAAAGTCACTAAAGTTTTCATAGTCGTCTTTAGTCGTCATATTAATAACAATAACATTAATAATAATAATACTTATAGTACTAAATTTGCTTATATGCATGCGCTTAATTAAGGTAACAGTTTTTTGGTTTCTTGCTTATATCTCGAAAACAGTTACTCCTATCAATTTTTATCTTTCTTTAAAAATTAAGGCTGATAAAATTTCATACAAAATAGTTATTTGCATTTTTTTTGTAGGACCAACCATAAGCGAGTTATAGAGTTGGATATAAATAATCTTTAACAAAAATTTGCTTTAAAATAAAATGTTTGAAAAACCGAAATTAAACTAAATTAATTGGGTCTAACACTTTAGTAGAGAAAAAAGGAGAAAACATAAAAATCACCAAAGTCTTCAAAGTTGTTTTTAGTCGTCATATTAATAACAATAACATTAATAATAATAATACTAATAGTACTAAATTTGCTTATATGCAAGCGCTTAATTAAGGTAAGAGTTTTTTGGTTTCTTGCTTATATCTCGAAAACAGTTACTCCTATCAATTTTTATCTTTTTACTAATAATAAAGCTGATAAAATTTGCAACAAAATAGTGATTTGCATTTTTCTTGTAGGATCAACCATAAGCGAGTTATAGAGTTGGATATTAATAATATTCAACAAAAATTTGCTTTAAAATAAAATGTTTGAAAAACTGAAATTAAACTAAATTAATTGGGTCTAGCATTTTAGTAAAGGAAAAAGGAGGAGACATAAAAATCACTAAAATTTTCAGAGTCGTTTTAGTCGTCATATTAATAACAATAACATTAATAATAATAATACTTATAGTACTAAATTTGCTTATATGCATGCGCTTAATTAAGGTAACAGTTTTTTGGTTTCTTGCTTATATCTCGAAAACAGTTACTCCTATCAATTTTTATCTCTTTACTAAAATTAAAGCTGACAAAATTTCCTACAAAATAGTTATTTGCATTTTTCATGTAGGACTAACCATAAGCGAGATATATGATTGAAAATAATTAATATTTAAAAAAAAAGTGCTTTAACAGAAAATGTCTTGTGATTTAAAATACACTTAATTTATTGGGTCTAACACTTTATTAGAGGAAAAAGGAGGTGACGTAAAAGTCACTGAAGTCTTTAGAGTCGTTTTTAAATGCTGCATCTTCGACTTCGTCTCAAACATTGAAAACTGTATTACATTTTTGTTCAGTAACTGTAACAGTTTTCACTTTGGTTTTTTGCTTATATCTCGAAAACCGTTACTCCTATCAAATTTTATCTTTTTTTCAAAATTAAAACGGATAAAATTTCCTACAAAATAGTTATTTGCAAATTTCCTGTAGGACGAACCATAGGCGAGTTATAGAGTTGGATATAAATAATTTTTAACAAAAATTTGCTTTAAAATAAAATGTTTGAAAAACTGAAATTAAACTAAATTAATTGGGTCTAGCATTTTAGTAGAGGAAAAAGGAGGAGACATAAAAGTCACTAAAGTTTTCAGAGTCGTCTTCAGTCGTCATATTAATAACAATAACATTAATAATAATAATACTTATAGTACTAAATTTGCTTATATGCATGCGCTTAATTAAGGTAACAGTTTTTTGGTTTCTTGCTTATATCTCGAAAACAGTTACTCCTATCAATTTTTATCTCTTTACTAAAATTAAAGCTGACAAAATTTCCTACAAAATAGTTATTTGCATTTTTCATGTAGGACTAACCATAAGCGAGATATATGATTGACAATAATTAATATTTAAAAAAAAAGTGCTTTAACAGAACATGTCTTGTGATTTAAAATACACTTAATTTATTGGGTCCAACACTTTATTAGAGGAAAAAGGAGGTGACATAAAAGTCACTGAAGTCTTTAGAGTCGTTTTTAAATGCTGCATCTTCGACTTCGTCTCAAACATTGAAACCTGTATTACATTTTTGTTCAGTAGCTGTAACAGTTTTCACTTTGGTTTTTTGCTTATATTTCGAAAACCGTTACCCCTATCAAATTTTATCTTTTTTTCAAAATTAAAGCGGATAAAATTTCCTACAAAATAGTTATTTGCAAATGTCCTGTAGGACAAACCATAGGCGAGTTATAGAGTTGGATATAAATAATCTTTAACAAAAATTTGCTTTAAAATAAAATGTTTAAAAAACCGAAATTAAACTAAATTAATTGGGTCTAACACTTTAGTAGAGAAAAAAGGAGAAGACATAAAAATCACCAAAGTCTTCAAAGTTGTTTTTAGTCGTCATATTAATAACAATAACATTAATAGTAATAATACTAATAGTACTAAATTTGCTTATATGCAAGCGCTTAATTAAGGTAACAGTTTTTGGTTTCTTGCTTATATCTCGAAAACAGTTACTCCTATCAATTTTTATCTTTCTTTAAAAATTAAAGCTGATAAAATTTCCTACAAAATAGTTATTTGCATTTCTTTTGTAAAACCAACCATAAGCGAGTTATAGAGTTGGATATAAATATTCTTTAACAAAAATTTTCTTTAAAATAAAATGTTTGAATAACTTAAATTAAACTAAATTAATTGGGTCTAACACTTTAGTAGAGGAAAAAGGAGAAAACATAAAAGTCACTAAAGGTTTCAGAGTCGTCTTTAGTCGTCATATTAATAACAATAACATTAATAATAATAATACTAATAGTACTAAATTTGCTTATATGCAAACGCTTAATTAAGGTAACAGTTTTTTGGTTTCTTGCTTATATCTCGAAAACAGTTACTCCTATCAATTTTTATCTCTTTACTAAAATTAAAGCTGACAAAATTTCCTACAAAATAGTTATTTGCATTTTTCATGTAAGACTAACCATAAGCGAGATATATGATTGACAATAATTAATATTTAAAAAAAAAGTGCTTTAACAGAAAATGTCTTGTGATTTAAAATACACTTAATTTATTGGGTCCAACACTTTATTAGAGGAAAAAGGAGGTGACATAAAAGTCACTGAAGTCTTTAGAGTCGTTTTTAAATGCTGCATCTTCGACTTCGTCTCAAACATTGAAAACTGTATTACATTATTGTTCAGTAACTGTAACAGTTTTCACTTTGGTTTTTTGCTTATATCTCGAAAACCGTTACTCCTCTCAAATTTTATCTTTTTTTCAAAATTAAAGCGGATAAAATTTCCTACAACATAGTTATTTGCAAATTTCCTGTAGGACGAACCATAGGCGAGTTATAGAGTTGGATATAAATAATCTTTAACAAAAATTTGCTTTAAAATAAAATGTTTGAAAAACCGAAATTAAACTAAATTAATTGGGTCTAACACTTTAGTAGAGAAAAAAGGAGAAGACATAAAAATCACCAAAGTCTTCAAAGTTGTTTTTAGTCGTCATATTAATAACAATAACATTAATAATAATAATACTTATAGTACTAAATTTGCTTATATGCATGCGCTTAATTAAGGTAACAGTTTTTTGGTTTCTTGCTTATATCTCGAAAACAGTTACTCTTATCAATTTTTATCTATTTACTAACATTAAAGCTGATAAAATTTGCAACAAAATAGTTATTTGCATTTTTCTTGTAGGATCAACCATAAGCGAGTTATAAAGTTGGATATTAATAATATTCAACAAAAATTTGCTTTAAAATAAAATGTTTGAAAAACTGAAATTAAACTAAATTAATTGGGTCTAGCATTTTAGTAGAGAAAAAAGGAAAAGACATAAAAATCACCAAGGTCTTCAAAGTTGTTTTTAGTCGTCATATTAACACAATTAATTTAGTTTAATTTCAGATTTTCAAACATTTTATTTTAAAGCAAATTTTTGTTAAATAAATTTAATATCCAACTCTATAACTCGCTTATGGTTGGTTCTACAAGAAAAATGCAAATAACTATTTTGTAGCAAATTTTATCAGCTTTAATT